>NC_142165.1:79994736-80134736 GCF_029865625.1 Vigna umbellata | reverse complement strand
TGATATGTATGTATGTTAAATTCGGAGCTGGTATGTTGTTGATATAAAAACTGTGTTATTATTGATAGTTGGAAGAATTGAGGAATTGATGTATAAATTAGAGATTTAAAGTGATGGGTGTTAGCATGTCAAATTTTGGATTAGTGAGTTTAAAAAGGAAATTCTACAGTTTGGTAAAGGTCTTGGGGTCTATTATGTTTGGTTTAAATCCTAAAATAGTTATAATATGAAGTTGAAATTGAGAAGTAACACTTGAGTGAATTCTATACCATTTTAGAGTTAAATTGGAGGGGTTTTGAGAGGTGAATTTTAGAGGGAATGATGGTTTAATAACAGTGGCAGTTTAGGGACTATTTTTGAGTTATCTTAGACTTGTTGCAACTCTTAAAACAATAAAATTTAATCTATATTGGAGTAGAGGCCTTGTGAGGGTTTATGTGCACGGTTTTAGTAAAAAAGAGGACGTGGAGTAGTGAAATGGTGAGGTAAGATGTCTGCATTGTTTTGGAGGGTTGGGAATATGTTATCACACCTATTAGGACTTGTCTAGATGACTAAATCGATAAAATCTGTTCTAAAATGAAAAATGGCTTCATAGGTTGAGTTTTTAGCCCATTTTAGGGGTTCTAAGGGGTGAAAATGAGAAGTAGGACTATTGGAAGTATTCTGTGATATTGGAGAGTCCTAGCAAGTGCAATTGGACTTGTTGATGTAAGTTGCAAACTGGTTTGAGGGTTTTAAAGGATAGAAATGAAATTGGGTAACTTGTAGAAGTGAATTTGGATTTTTAAAGTGTCAAAAGTGGTTTGATACACCTAGTCTTGGATATAGTGATCAAATGGATGTTTGTTTTAACTTATAAACGTGTTTCCCATCAATACCAGTGTGTAAAGAATCCCCTGTAGTCATTAAAACAGGTTCCAAGTGCATCAAAAGTCAAATTTCATGGTTGTTGTCAACTGGTATGGGGCTAGACGCCCTCTGGTTTAGCCTTGACGCCCCTGGATGCGTGGCGGTTCGCGCTGGGCGCCCCTGAGCGCCCCTGGGCGTACCAGCATGCTGTTGTTTTTGTTTTTGATAGTTTTTGGGGTTTCGGATGTCCGTTTTGGACGTTCCTTAGGTTGTTTTGGGGGTTTTGGACCCTTCTGGAGCTGTTAGTGGAGGTTTCAGAGTTGTTTTCTTTACCTAAATATGAGTATCCTTATGCCATGGATGTTTGATGTTGTTTGAGTGTCAGGGTGTATGTATGTCCATATATTTGAATTGTGTGGCTTGAAATAATATGACTGCAAATTGAAAGGATGAAATTTAGTGTGAACTGGACATCTCAAGGTAAGATGATTGAAAGTGATGTACGGGGTGTTATTGTTGTTCTGTATAACTGTATGGAGCTTTGAACTGGTATGTATATCCCTACACTCAAAGCACTGTTCATGCTCAAATAGAGAAGAACAGTGTGAGTGGTGAGAGTAGAGGGAGGTCCTCGTCTATAGTCTTAGAGTTTAGACATAGACAGATGGGGGGATTTACCTTGCATAGTGTTGGGGAGGGCCAGCTGAACTATGCAAGTGCAAAGACGACCAATAGTTCGACAGTTATACCAATCCGAATGAGTCGTGTTGAGTGTTTGAGTCATGGTTTAAAGGGTATGCTTTAATTGTTCTTTTATATGTAACTAAGTATGATGACATCGATTGATTGTACTATATGTTTATTGCTTGTTTATCTAGCTCACCCTTGTTTTCTTGTTGTGTGCTGCTTTTGTATGTTTTCCTTTGCAATGATTATCCACTTGGATGGGAGCAGATGTTGTTGAGGAGGTTCCCTTGGAGCAAGAGTTGGAGGATGATGATGCTGCAGTATAGTCTTTTTAGGATTTCTAAATTTAAGTTGGTGCTATTTTGAAATACTCTAAACTGTTTAAGTTTTAAGTTCTGTCCTTTATGTGGATGACTGTAATATCAACTACGGAACTACTATTCTACTCTGACTATTCTCTTTATTGGAATGATGACGTCTTTATTATATAAGTTGTTATATATTTGAGGATGTCACACCAATACCCACCACTGTGTCACCGACTTGCAAATCTTCAATTTTCGGTGCAAAGCCATATCATTAATCACACTATCCCCCCACCGATTAAGAGTCCTAGTTGTTGTCGTCGCAAGAGGTTAATGGCGCGCAATTCAGATTCCTTCATTCAATCAGAGATGGCGGCCGGTGACGGGGACAGAGGTTTGCGGTGGTTCTGGTCGACGAGGTTGCAGTGGTGGACGGAGACGAAGATACAAGGAAGGAGACGGAGGGAGAGGGAGAGAAGCCAGAGACGGAGGGAGAGGGAGAGAAGCCGGAGACGAAGGGAGAGGGAGAGAAGCCGGAGACGAAGGGAGAGGGAGACAAGCCGGGAAAGATTCACTCTGTTAGAAAAAGAAAAATAATTTGGCATACACCGTTAGCCAGATCAGTTTGTTTTTAACGTGGTTAGTTTGGAAGGATAAAAAATTAAGGTTTCCTTGAAAAGGAAGACTAAAATGTACCTTACTTTGAAAGAGGAATTAAAAACAAATTTACTTGATAGTTTAAGAACTAAAAACATATTTAACCCTTTTTTTTCTTTTGACTATTTGACGTACCTAATATAAAATTGTCATGAAGATTTAAATTCTAAAATATTTTAGACAAGATAATTGAGTTTAACAATGTTATGTTAATGAACCTGGAGTGGAAACATTAACTTTATCTATAAAAAGAAATTCTATAGACAAACTTTTATTTTTTAAACATGAACTATGAGGAAACGAGAAGATTATTTAAAATTTAAGGAATTGGAATTAGATAGTTATATTCTTAAATAAAAGAAATATTTACAAATTATTATAATAAAAAAATATTTGTTTACCTAGGAGAGAAGTATAAATAATAATAATAATTTTATAATATTTTAATTTGAAAACATTTAAAATTTATAAGGTATAGTATGATGAAAGATACCTAAAATGAAAAGTTGAAGTAGGAAGTATTTTAAAATGATGGCTAAAAAGTAAGTGTGGGCATGATGTTAGTGAGAGGTGAATATTGAAAAAAGAAAAGGGGATGGAGTTATTAGGGGAGCAGGCAGCAATCCACATTGGTGTATGTTGGTATAGGGGTTTGGTTTGGACAAAATACACGTGGTATCCAAGTGTTTCAACAGAGTGGAAAGTCACTTCAATTATTAGTCAAACTATTATTAGACTACATTATTTTTTATCTTAACAAAATTATATTACACCAATCAACTACAAGCATAAGCATTATTCTTCCCAACCCTCAACTACCCTTTCCTTACTTTCCACACCTACACTTTTCTACGTCCCACACCCTACCCTACAAAATGTCTCTCAACTTCTACCTTCTTTTTCTTTAACCTTTTTATTTACATATATATAAATAAATAAAATAAGATAAACTTACTTACCTTTTTAAGTATTTATGTAAAGGGTAAATTTAAATTTAACTTAATTTCATAAAATTAATTCACATTTGTATTTATCAATATTATTATATAATTTTTTTTCTTTTTCTAATTTTACCTTCCAGTTCATATTCTTTTTCAATTTTACTTTTTCAAATAAATTTTCTTTCATTTAATCAGTGTTTTTAAAATTAAATAAATTAAAATCATTTACAAAGTAAATAAATTTATTTTTATAATTATATATTGATTATTTTTTCTTATTATAAAAAAAAGTAAACACACTTTCTCACTCATATGTTTTCACTGTTTTTATATAATATAAATTTAACATATCTTTGATTAATAGAAATTTTTAATTAAATACATATATCAAATATAAAATAAAGTAATCAAAAAATAAAATTTGAATTTTAATATTAATTAGACTTTAAATATAATCATTTATATAAAATTTATATATAAAATAAGATTTAGACCTATATAACAGGTTTAATTTATCTCTGATTAACCTAAAATCAGGTAACCTAGCCATGATTGATGATGTATATTTATGAACTAAAATTAGAAATGGTTCTAAAAAGAAGAGGGCTATATGTGTGACCAATTTAGTATTCCATTTGACGAATGACTATGCATAGGTACTGCTTAACTTTTTACCATTAAAGCGTTTCACTTGGTCATTAACCCATGTCCTTCGTGGGAAATCATTTAAGCACTGTGCCAGATTTATTTAGGAAACCAATGGACCACCCTACTTTTTCTGTCATCACAAAACCACTCTCAACTATATTTAGATGTCTCATTCTTCATATCTTCAAATTTTTCTTCTAACAAGACATTTAACTAATATATTATCTACAGTATTTATTTCAAATAGCACTGTTTATTCATTATCATTCGATTTTAAAAATTAAAAAATATAACAATTAAAACAATTTATTTAATACTTTCTAAAAATTCTTCTTCGAAATTTTTAAAAGTTTATTTCGCTTTTCCGATTAACTGAAACCTAGAATTTTAACATTTTGGATATCTTTTTATGAGAAAGAAAAAAAAAAGAGATGAGAAAGAAGTCTATCTTAAAATAAGTGATGATATATTCACATTTCTAAAAACAAAAAATATTGAAATAATAATTCAAAAAAACAATATTTTTATTATATTTATTTTATGTTTTAATTTAAAATTATAATATACATTATTATATTATTAAAAGAAGTTGTCAAATAAGTATTTTTTAGAACGATGAAAGTATTATTTTCCATATATATATATATATATATTCAAAGATTTTTTTGTTGGAAGTGGTTAAAAACCATTTATACAAAATTAATGAAAAATAGAATCAATAATAATGTAAATTGTCGTTTTTGTTTAAAGTTTTTTTCTTAGTTGCTCTTACTAAAAAATGTATGTGACATTTGCTTTGAGGAGTATGAATAAACATACTTCAACCCTAAATAATTGGCATGCTGACAATTTGTAAAAACTTGAAGGTTGTGCAACCTTTTCGAATGAGTGGAAATTGGATCAAATTTAAGTAGAGTTCAATAACCTTTTTTATAAACCAACTATATTTATGGTTTTAATATTGTGTTATAAAAATACTTAAAACATTTTTACCATACTATAAATTACTTTTAATAAATTTTATTTACAAAAAGAAATATTATTTATAGATAAGTCACATATGAATTATTTCAAAATAAAAAATACAAAAATCTTAATTTATAATAAAATAATGCTTTTATCGATATAAAAAAAACGTAAACAACTTCTACTAAATGCTTTAATATGTTTAACTTCAAAAATATTATTTTAGATAGTACCGATGAAACAGATAAATATTGCTATTAATATTTATAATAATATAAAATTTCTCTAGTTAGTTTATATAATTTTTAAAAAAATTATTTTTTTCATATATAAGATGTATAGTTGTTAATTTTTTATTATTGCTTTATTCAATTTTTATTTTTTAATATCTTGTATATTATATTTGTTAATTTTCCTAAAGCCTTTTAATCAATTTTAGTTTTCAATATTTTATAAATCAAATAAACAAAAAGATCAACTCAAATATATTTTAAAAAAAATTATATATTTTTATTAAATATTGAATTATTATATTTTAAGTTTAAAATATATAAACACTTGCTATGCTGTAATATTGCATTTAATAGTATAAAATTATTAAATAAAATATTATAAAATTAATAAAAAAAATATATGATTTATCTGTCATAATAATTATACTAATATAATATACCGTTTTTTTTTCAAACAAAAATAACTCTTATACCAAATATTTAAAAAAAAACTATAAAAACTACTTTGTTGCTTTCTTGCTTTTCACCAAAGACCTATCATCACCTACCTCATTGCAAGCTTATATGGTGAAGTGACCATCACAAAAAAAACAACAAAACACACTTGGGTAAGCCCATGAAAAAAATATTTTCCTAAATTATTTAAAATTTGTCATATATTAGCTAAACTCATAAAATACCATATGTCGGATATATACTCACACAAACATTTGACATAGGTCTACACTGTAGGTATGCACATATATTAGTATTTGTGTTGTAAATTCATAAACATAGAGATTATATAATATTATCACCCTACAATTCATAAGGTTAGTCATCTTCATGTCTAAAATCAAAATACTTTAGTGACTAGAATCTACAGACATTTTCTGTCAACATTCCTCTCCAGACAACTTTAGTGGCTAGTAATCTTCCATATATCAATGCATATACTAATACTATTACCACAAAGAATTTCTCCTTGAGATTCTTTTAACAATCACCACAACACATATCCATAACAATATCACCATCTCAATAAAATGCTATAATAATCATAAACATACATAAAGTCCATTTAAATTGATCTCAAATAGCCAAATAAAAAAAATAAAATCCAACATATAATGTGGTGCTTAAGGTGGCGTCTAATGCTAAACTTTTCGCAAAAGGATGCACTTAGCAACACTCCTAACACTTAGCGATAATCCTGGTGTTCAAGATCATTCTTCTCATAAAAATATGAGCGCTTAGTGACACTTTCTAGCGCTCAGTGTCTTGGAAATAAAATTCGCTAGACCTGTAATACAACAATGACGTTCAATAGCACCCAGTGCCAAACCATTCGCAAAATGGACACTCAACAATATTTTTTGTCACTCAACCTCCTGGAGCTAAAATGCTCTTAGACGAAGCTGACGCTCAAAGCCAATATAACATCGTTTAACGCTATACTAGTTCACAACAAAGCACATTTTTATGATTTTCGGTAAACTTGGACCTGATCAGTTGCTCATATTGGTACTCCTTTTTTAGTGAGTTGGTTCAAAACAGTTTTTAAACATTAAAACTTATATCAAGTCGCTTAATTGCTTAGATCTTAACTTTTGTCAATCACACAAACTTAAATAACAATCAAACAAGAATAAATCCTCAAAGTACAATTCAATTTAGACATACAAACTAATAAGATTAATCAACATGCAAAGTCATCATATTTCTCAAATTCATTCACACTAAAGCAACTAGTTTCCCTTATCTTGACAAGACTGATCATGACATAATAAGCCAAAATGTCATCTAACTCACAAGTATATCCTTTTTACACTAAAGACACAAAATAGAAAAATCATATATGTAAATACAGAAAATACGAGAAAAATGGATTCAAAACTAACTTATCCAAAAAAAATTGATCAATTGATCTTATGAGTTTGTCCCAAGAAAAAATATTTCCGTATACTATCTACAAAAGATGAATGGATCATAGAAATCTTAAAAAGAGAAAAAAAGCTTTTAAAAAAGAATTTTTAGAAAAGCAAACTGTTTTAAAAAACTCTTATAAATTTTCTATTCATATAAAAAAAGTTTATCATTAAAGGAATAAATTTTTAATATTTTAAAATGCACTAGTTTATCAGTTACATGTATTTTCTCAATATCTATCTAGAACTACTTAATTTCTTATAGACATATATTAGATCCACGGTACTCTTAATTATAAATTGTAAAATATTAAATAATTGTGTTTCTTAATCAATTTAAAGTTTTCAATGGGTGAATACGATGGAATCATTAAAACATTGAAATTTTTCATAGATTTGTTTGCTGACTGTGTGCACTTTTTCTTCATTAGTCTGTTGAAGGGTCCAAAGACCATCAACATAAATTTCAATGGAAAAACAGTGGGAAATGTAGACTGAATTGAAAACTTAGAAGATAAGACATGCAATAAACAGTAAAGTACTGTTTAAGATATGCTTTCATGGATAATGGACATTAATGTTGGAAAATTTTGAAATATCAGCAAAATAACAAAAGTTTGAAAAGTAGCCAGCGATAAAAACCAGTAAACATCAAATCATTAACATTTTGTTTTAGAAAAATCAAATCCTTAGAAAAATAAATCTAAATAAACGTGGAATTTATTTTTTCACCATTTCAATATATATGCGTAATGTTGAAAAATATAACAAATTTAGAAAAATTATGTTTACAAATGATTTTAAATTTGATTCATCCTTTGAATAAATAATAGTTATATATATATATATAGAGAGAGAGAGAGAGCGAGAGATATGGAGGAATTTGTGATGCAGATGTGACAGGTACAGTGAGAATGAAGCAATGAAGAAAGATGCATGGGAAGAACCCCTTCTTCTTGTTATCCACACCAAACTTGTTTTAGCCACAATAAAGAGGTGGATCACAACCTGGATTCCGTTTCTAATATCTTCATCTTTGACCTTTGACTCAACCTAATCCACTTCTCTAACTTATTTGCATTTTGCTCCCTTTCATTTTTTCTATTCTCATTTCCCCCTCCCCTTTGCTTTCTTTTATTATTATATTATTATCATTTAATCACGGGTATGATGTAGTGCCGAATAATTAAATTATTTATTTATCGTTACTTTAAAAGTTATCAAATTATTGATCGGGAAAGTGCTTGGCAATGACTACAAGTTTTCATAGTTACCAAAGCAGTGTAGATGGACAAAGTGTATTTATTTAAACATATAAATATTTGTGGAGGTATGATTTGGATTGGATTGGATTGGTTAATTGTAAATGTATGGAAGTGTGGGGGTTGTAGAGTAGCGAATGTACCTATTATTACGTTGTGATTGTGGTGTAGGGGTATTGGGTAGTAAGTTGGTAGAATGTAGGATGAAAGTAATAGGTTTAGGTTTTGAGAAATTGAATTGAGTTAATAGAGAGAAGAGAAGGGTGAAAGAGACGGAAGAATGAAAAGAGGAGGGGGGCAATGGGTATAATAAATAGAGGAGTAAGATTTGAGGGAGTAAAAGTGGGACCCAGAGGTGGCATATTTGGTTTGACCAATCTTTTGGTGTTGGGGAAGCAAGGAGGGTTAGATTCCAAGTTAGATGGTAGCACACGTGTGGGGGAAGGAAGAGTCAGATAAGGGGCAGGGTATGGCAGAGCCAGTCCCTCTCTGTGCCTGTTGGGTATGTTCCTCTGTTTCATCTCATATAAGAGAAACCAAAGCGTGACATACCTAAAGAGAATTTGCAGACCCTTCACATTTAGCACAACTTTTATTAATATTAATATTTTATTTTTATTATCATTATTATTATCATTATTATTATCATCGTACCCTCTTCCACTCATCCATTACAAACGATGCCTGCAAGTTTAGAACCCTTGGATTTGGGGGTTCACATACCCTACCACTTCAGATGCCCAATCTCTCTGGAACTCATGAGAGACCCCGTCACCGTCTGCACCGGTCAAACCTACGACCGACCCAGCATCGACTCCTGGGTTTCCGCCGGTAACACCACCTGCCCCGTCACACGTGCCACTCTCACCGACTTCACCCTAATCCCCAACCACACTCTCCGCCGCCTTATCCAGGACTGGTGCGTCGCCAACCGCGCTTTCGGTGTCGAGCGAATCCCCACTCCCAAACAGCCCGCAGACCCCGCCCTGGTTCGCTCCCTTCTCAATCAAGCATCCTCTGATTCCGCTCCAAACCACCTTCGTCTCTCCTCTCTCCGACGACTCCGACAACTCGCTCGCGACTCCGACAAGGACCGCTCTCTCATTTCCTCTCAAAACATCCGCCAGATCCTTCTCCCTATCACTTTCAACGCTGCGGACGAGTTGAAGCACGAGTCCCTCGCGCTACTCGTTTTGTTCCCCCTCGCCGAGTCCGAATGCGCCGCTCTCGCATCCGACTCCGACAAGGTTTGTTACCTCTCGCGGTTGCTCTCGCACAGCTCGCTTGAAGTCCGAGTCAACTCGGCCGCGTTGATTGAGATCGTCGTCGCCGGGACGCACTCGCCGGAGCTCCGCGCGCAGGTGAGTGATGTTGACGAAATCTATGACGGAGTCGTGGACCTGCTCCGCAGCCCGATCTCGTACCCGCGCGCTCTCAAGATCGGGATCAAGGCCTTGTTCGCGCTGTGCTTGGTGAAGCAGACTCGGCACAAGGCGGTGGCCGCTGGTGCGCCGGCGGTACTCGTCGATAGGCTCGCGGACTTCGAGAAATGTGACGCGGAGAGGGCGCTCGCCACGGTGGAGCTACTCTGCAGGATTCCCGTGGGATGTGCCGCGTTCGCTGGCCACGCACTGACTGTGCCGATGCTGGTGAAGATAATACTGAAGATATCGGACCGCGCGACGGAGTACGCGGCCGGAGCGTTGCTGTCGTTATGCTCCGAATCGGAGCTGTGCCAGCGAGAGGCGGTGACGGCGGGGGTGTTGACCCAGCTTCTTCTTCTGGTGCAGAGCGATTGCACGGAGAGAGCCAAGAGGAAGGCCCAGATGTTGCTGAAGCTTCTTCGGGATTCGTGGCCGCAGGATTGCATCGGAAATTCTGACGATTTTGCATGCAGCCAGGTTGTTGTGGTTCCCTTCTAACGATTTTTAATTTTTTGCTATTGTAATAATCTCCATAATTTTAGTGAAGAAAAAAGAAAATTAGATTCGAAGATAAGAAAAATGGACAGAGTTTGTGAAGTCGAAGCTTAATTAATTAGTCTTTTTGTCTAGATTGGTAAATAAATAGAGTTGTAATTCTATATTTAATTATTTTTCTTCTCTTGGTTTTGTATGTAAGGATTATTGTGATGAAGGAAAGCACAACGTTTGCTTCGTCAGAGTTTGTAATTTTTTAAGATGAAAAATATCAAAATAGAGCTAACTTTCTATTTTCTTTTTTTTCTCCTTTTCTCTCCCTTACCCTGTTTCAACTTTCTAGTTATATAGCATATGTTCAGGAATTTAATCGTGATCGAAATGGTTGGTTATTAGAATAGGTGAATATGCTTTACATTTGGGAACCTGGTTAATTATTAGGGGAATGGAAACATTCACTGCCATTTGGTGAAGTACACGTTTCTGTTAGTTGCACAGGCACAAGTGTTTTTGACTTCCGAAGAACATCGTTTTAATAATCATTATGTTGGGGACTCTTCTCCATGGCTTCCACTGCTAACCTAAGAAGAAAAATTTAGCTTTTTTCTTCTTTTTTGTAAATATGCACTTTTTTTTTGTATGTGAATTTATGTAGCTTTTTCTGAAGCCTTTTTTCTGTACATCAATTTTGTTCTGGACAATACTGCGACCCCAATAAGATTTTTATTTTCTCCTCTTAACCCAGTTTATTGGTGAAGAATGATACGAGGATGGATGTGGCTTGAATTGGAATCTGTAAAAAAGGTAACGACAACCTATGTGATGGGGTATTTTGTAAGTGATGGGGGTATTTTATAATTGACAGAGGAAGAGTGTATAAGAAAAATAATTGAGAAGATAAAAGAATGTTAAAGTGAAACTACAGATGGTGCATTCCAATGGAAGGCTATCTATATAGGGGCATTACCATCAATGTATCAACTTGTAGTTGAACAGCGTATTAGTCTATGACTAAGAAGTTTGAGCAAGAACAAAACAGAGGGAACAGAAGGCTGCACGGGTTTGAAACGTCTTTGAATGAAAAAGAAAGAGGGGGCACATGTGAGGGAACATGGTGGGGTCAAGAGGGTCCTACTACAAGGACTGGGAAAATGGTTTATGTGGCTTACAAATAGAGGAGAGGAGAGTCACATGTTGGTGGGAATCAAACAATTGTATCACATGGGTGCTTGCTTATTTGTTATTCTCTTCACTCCTTTTTCAATATTTTTTGATGGGTACTGCTACAACTACTGGTGCTCACACATCACATGCCCAGCCTTGTTTCTGCTCCACAGTCCCTTACAGATAGAAATTTATTTTGTCTTCCAATCCAAGCTTGGGATATGTAGCACCCGGGACCCATCATCTACTGTCGCCCTTTTTAGCTTTTTCTAATTATCTTGTATTCCTCCTTTTGGGACACCCACCTAAGGGATGAGGTGATGGGCAACCTTTCCAGCGAGTTTTAACAGTAAATTAAAGTATTCCAAGTCAGAGATTGTGTATTGTATGTAAAGATACTTAGGGTGAGATTTCATTCATGATTCATCAGTGTCTTGCTGCTTTTGGGTTGTCTCCAAGAAAAGAAGTCAAATTGATATTTACATTGTTTCCCCTCTTAATGGGAGACGCATGATATCATTGATATTTTCTTTGTTCCTTCGCGTGCTTGATGTGTTGTTTTCAGCTGTCCTACAGTACAGTTAAATGCTTTCTGCAGACAACAATTCAAACACTGGCGTAAGGGTCTTCGTCCATAGTGAACAATGACGATTACTACTACCACCTGCTGAGCATGCCATGCATGTATTATTGGGTTCTTATGATTCAACCATCACTTTCACACACTATTGAACACAATAAAGTGAAAGACCACACGTGCTCCTCTTCACTGCTTTGTTTCTCAAGTTCACATTGACAAAATGTTGGCTGATTCCAATCGTGCACTTCCTGTTTACAGTTCAGAGACCAAGAGTGGAACTGTTGTTGTCAAGGACTACGAGTGTCCATGATGGTGACCATTTTTCCTGATAATACTATACACTAGCCTATTTTCATCTAACGTAACACTCTGATTTATATTTGGTTCCACTATTTTTTTTTGTTTTGTGAAATTGAGGACAGCTTGCATCTCTTATGGTGATAAAGTTCATGCTTCTACATGACTACTAATAAATAAGGCAACTAGCCAGAGAGTCTATTTGTGGTTTTGACAGACAACTAAATTCAATTGGGTTACTCTGTAGCTCACTTAGATTCGGACCAAATTATTTGGGGGACTTCCTTATGCAACCAACGTTTTTCTTCCTGCACTTTCAAACTATACATAATGCCTCATTTTACCCTTCACTATTTTGTTGTTAAAATAATTTATAGTAAAATTATTTATATTCTTTCCTGAATGACTAGTTTGGTACATGTTTCTCGTATTCGGTGACATATTTTGGATTGCTCATTTAAGTAAAAAACGATATGTTTGACAACTTTTTTTATAATATTTTGATACGTGAAATCTTAGATATTGCTAAGGTTTCTTTTTTTAGAAAGTTTTGAATAAGACATTTTTTAGCATAGTAATATCAAGCTTATTTTAGTATTCAAATGATCTTTTTATTATATTTTTTTTTTCTTCAAGATTTTGTTTATTTATAGTTTTTTTTTTTTGAGAAATGATTGTTAGATAGAGAGATTGACTTCATGTAGAGTTGGTACTCTTTTGGGTGAGAAGTCAGACTTAAATCTACTTTACAAATGTACGGTGCTTTGTTATTAGCTTTAGCAAAATGTCGCTTGTATGATATGTCAGAGCAGAAGTCTTCAAGGGAAACATTTCCAAATATTCTTTATTTCAACATATTTTTCTTGTGTGCAGTGATTTTGATCAAGTCTTGCTGTTTTTGTGATTTGTACAAATATCAAGGTGTACAAACATCGAAACACTTTATCTTACATGCATTAAATATTTGAATATTGATAAATGTTAAGATATATAGCATGTTAAAAACATTTTATGATATGTCAACTCATTAATAAATGCATCGTTTAATTAGGCATTCAACACATATGATTATTAGATGGTGTAAAGCATTAGAAAAGTTGTTTGTAATTGATAGCCTTTAGCGATCATTCTTTAGGCGATTCATTTTATAAGACGCTTGCTTGAGTAAACATTGTTTTAAGTGAAACATACTTTAAGCTTTAGTGTTAAGAAAGAGATAGACACTTTTATTCATAAAACGCTTGCTTGTAAGACGTTGTTCGTTTAAACATTTAGATGTTATTTGTTAAGTATTGTTTGTTGCTCATATTGTCTATTGGATGATTCATCAAGAAAGACATTTCTTTTTATTAAATGTTGTTTACAAGGCATTGTTCATTAGACAACATAGTCTAGAAAATGTTGTTATAAGCATGTTTTCGTTTAATAAAGGTGTTCCAAAATATTTTGCTCTTAGATGTTATTTCTTTAAAAATCTTTCATATAGAGCAATATTTCGTTTAATGCTTTTGTTAAACTTCAAAACCTGAATTGTTAGACGGTTTATTCTCTAGACGATCTTGTCTTAATAAATGTATCTTTCAATTATCACAAAAAGATACACATTAGAATTTTCATATAAATCAATCACACTCAAATATAATAAACATTTAAGTTGTGTTCACTTCTGTGTATTTAATGTTACAGCAGAAGGAATGGTAAGTGATTCACATGTTCTTATATGAGGATTTGTGCATGAGTGTGAGCGACGATTTGCGGGATGTGTAAGATATACTATCTCGATATGTAGAAGAAATTTGCAAGCAAAGATAGTAGATGGTGGATCGTTGCGTTTTGTTCTCTACATGTCCATGGATTTGCAAGAGAGAAGAATGTTTTGTGGTAGGTTGGAATCAATTCCAAAATCGATTTCATGACTTGATGGAACCAATTCTAGGTTGGTTTATTTTATGGAAAAAAGTTAATGTGTTCATATTTATTATATATATATATATATATATATATATAATAATAATAATAATAATAATAAAATAAATATAAGGAAAAAAAATAATATTATATTTTAACCTATTAAAATATTTTTTTATCCATAAAGTATTTCATAAATTTTTATAAATTTTATCTCAACTCATGTACTTTCCCTTTTAAATCATTTAAAAGAAATACACAAATTTTATTCTCAAATTTATTCAAATTTATCTGTTACTCTTCATCAATTATAAGTGAATATGAATACTTATTACCATTAATAATTAATAATTTAATAGTTATTAAAATAAAACTAAGTAATATACAATAACTAAGTTCTCGGTATTTTAAAGCAACTAACATTGCTGAAGAATAAACAAATTAAATTCATACGGTTGAATGGATTCTTATGGTATCCCACTCATAAAAGGCTACAAACTCGTGATAAAGATTGTTAACTAACAAAGGTTGAGTTTGCACATGCTTGAACCACACACTGCACCAGAAGAAAACTAAACATATGAAACCAACCATCCCAGTTTAGGCATAAAAGGTTTTGTAAGATGATGTGATACTATAAGTTTGTATCATCCAAAACTTTAAGAGATCCATGGCATAATTTCTTCAGCAGCTTTCCTGTAAGTTTCCTCCATTGAATTTGCATCCGAAGCTTGTTTTCCCTGTACCATAAACAATTCAATAAGTTAATAAATTTAACTAAGAATATGTTAGTAAAAGATTCTTTAAAAAAGAAACACATATTTTCATAAAGTAAAAATAATTTGTTTATAAATTAGTAAAATCTCTTTCAAATATTTTTATTTAAATTTTATTTTAGACACAATTATCAACTCGATTTACTCTCTTGGTGTTTTTGTAATTGTAATATTTAATTCATATTAAGTGTAATATTTAATTTATAGAAAATATAAATTTTGGTAAGTTTCGTGTACTTGATTAAAAAATATTTATTTTATAAAATAGGGTATTATGTTTTTTAATTTATTTGTTTTAATGTTTACTTTTATGTTTATTTAACAAGTCAATCTTAGTTAATTTCTTTAAATTTAAAATAAGTGTTTATGAAGTAAATAAGTAAAAAACACTTATTCAAGAAACAAATCAAAATTTACTTATTAAAAAATTACAAAACTGCTAGATTTAAAATAAGAAGTAGAGAAATACATAAACAGAATAAAATTGACTTGTTTAATTAAAAAATGGTGTTTTAAAATATAAAAAAGAAAATAGGTATTTTAAAAAGTCATACTTTAAACGTAAGAAAAGGCATTTAGGTGCGTAACATAGTCCTTAAACATGCATTGAGAAATTATGAATAAGAAACATAGATGTATGGTGGGAATGAAGTTTAAAACTTACATGGACTTGAATCATGCATGTACTTCCATTTCCATTGGCCGAAATGGTTGCAGAAATGAGTTCTATGTTGTGCTTTTCAAGCACAGAAGCAATGTTGGTCATGAGTCCTGGCTTATGCACTGAGCAAATCGAGAATTGAGCTTCATTTCCACGAATGTTCAGGACCATGTTTGAAGCAGCCCAAGTTTTATCAAAACCTTTCTGCTTCTCAGACACTGAACCCGCAATAGAACTCGTTCCCATAATTTGTTTCAGAACATGTTGTGCCCTTTCTTTTTTCTTTCTCTCTAGCTTTTCCAGAGTTTCCTGCAGAACTTTTATGTAGTCCACTGCTTCGTTCACTACGGTTGCTTTATCAGCCTAAGAAGTAGCATATCAGAACCATCTCAGAATAACATTCTAACCTTAACTTTCTCACTTGTCCTCAAGTGGGACACCCACACACAGTAATGGCTCTTTTCTTTTAATACATTAAAAACTATCACTTTAGAGTTCTATCCCAAAAATATTGTGTTTTAACTTTTATCATCTGTTTTCTGATCATTAAATACTTATATTATATTAATAATACTAATAAAAATAATGATGGTGGTGGTTTTAATATTTAAACGTTACAGGATTGTACTGGATGAAACATTTGTCTATCAGTCATAACAATATATCTAGAGTATTGAATAAGATGAACATTTATAAAGAATACATTACTTGAACTAAAATCAGTCTAAACACAAACAACACCTGATGCTGAACTATACACTGATGTTTAAGAGTTAATATTCAAATGCGTTGAATCACTAAGTGTCTGACCCAACAAATATTTTAGGATATTAGTACAATGTGTTAAAGGTTATCAAAAGATATATAACTATCTGATATGTCAACATGTCCAAGACATAAGACATACAAAGTGTCAAACACTATAGAACCCCTAACAGAGTGTCTAATCACCATAACGCTTGAACAAAATAATAAATCGTATGAAATTCAAGTTTTGTTAAGCATTACTAACCGATATACTTAAGCTTAGATGACCTTGTGATACAAGAGCTTAAAAGATCACATTATCTAAGTATAACACATCAAACATTTTACCTTCAAATAATGCTCTTATCAAACAGTGTTGACACATTCCAAAATGTTTTAAACATGCAATGTGCAAAATGACCATTAACATTTAAAACATTTAATGGTGTACAAAAAAGTATTTTGATTGCATACTTTGCTCTTGTTCTCTCTACAGGTAATGTCAATAATAAGCTTTATTCAAAAGCGCAACACAAAGGACAAAAAGACGTTAAGAGATAAAAAGACATTACTGGAATGTTTCCTAAAAGCCTTTAAATTTGGAAAACTGTATAAGTTACTCAAGAAAGAAAGCACTGATAAAATATTATCACCCTAAAACATAGACCTGAGTTTGACCAGTTACTTAAAGAAGGCCATGAAGTCTATCTGAAGTCAACTTTATGTCCAATGGTCATTTCTCAAAGGGTTATATAAAGAAGATTCCAGAACTTGTAGTTGTTGAAGTTGAAGAAGGTGAAAGTAGACGAGAAAAGATGAGAGAAAGAGAGAGAAAATATACAAGAAATATCATTAACTCTACTCTACCTCAAAGTTTATATCATTTGAAGCTCTTCAACCTAACGAAAAGAACATCACAATTTCACAAATTGTATTGTATTGATCTCTCTTTGAGAGTTACTTAATTTGTACTTGTAATCATACACTGATTGTGTTTTTAAATTTTGAAGAGAACTAAAACACTTGTATTAAGCGAAACGTGTTAAGACAAGAATGTCTAAAGAGAATAAACATCTCAAGTTTTAAGGTTTAACAAACAACAGTGAACAAAATATTGTTTAGAGAAAAATAACATTTGGTCAATGAGCACAACAAAACATTCTTATGAAATGCTTATAAGACAAACTATGACGTGTCAAATATAAAAGATTAAACAACATATTGACAAACGTCTGGTGAAAGAAGGCATAACTGTCATGTATTATATCAATTGTCACTACTTGAAAAAACTCAGACTTGCACTAAACACTTATTTTACGAAACATGTTTTAACACTATATCAACATATAGATTATTCAATGCATGTACATATTGTACACTTATTTCTGATATGGCAAGTTCTACTTCTCATCACCTTACAAATCAAGCTAGTTTTGTAGGGATGAGTTTTGTTAGTATGGTTGACACTGATTGATCTTTTGCCATTGATCTTTTTGCCGTGAAGAATGACAAAATTCATGCTCTCTTTGGTTTCTCTAAAAACTAATAAAGTTATTTTTGCCTTCCTATAAAATTCACAAAATGCTTTTTCTTCTGCCACTATTTTTAGTCAACATATTGTACAACACTCATATCAATACCTTTTAGATGATTGAAGCAATTAAAAAAAAAGCATCAATAATTCTTTAGTTTCTTGGTTTCTCTAGTTTCTTGATTCTCAGTTTCTCAGTTTCTCAGTTCTCCAGTTTCTCGACTCTCCATTTTCTCGATTCTCTAGTTTCTCGGGTTTCAGTTTCTTGATTTCTCTAGTTTCTCGATTTTTTGGTTTCTTAATTTCTTTAGTTTCTCGATTTTTAAATATTGTCATTCTCAATATTATTGATTCTTATTATCAATACTCTCGTTATCAATAATGTAGATTCTTGTTTTTTTTCAAAGTTTTCAATTTTTTTCAAGATTCTCAAGTTCTGATGTTTCTCAAATTTCTCGAGAATATCAAAATTTTTAAGATTCTCAAATTTCAAGATTCTCAAATTTCTCAAGATATCAAGATTCTTTCATCCTACTACATTTCAAACATGCTACTTTCAAGTTAAGCCTTCATAATTTTCATACCCACCTTGAAACCGGGTGTTATAAATATTTTATATCTTCTTTCCGTTTTTTATTATAATTTTCTATTAATTCTTTTATTATGATTTTTTTGTTTTGATTTTTTGTTGCTTGTATTTTTCTTTTATATTTAAATATATTTTTCTATTGTAAAATAACTAAGTTTTTATATTTTCGATAAAATATTTCTCTTTTAGTTTTCTCTCCATTGTGTTTTATCAAACCCCACATAAGGACTCGTGTTTGATATATATAATATATATTTGTGCGTACCCTTTATTCGGCCTCTTTTGCGGAGAAAATATGCATTAATTATTTTTTTAAAAGATCTGTTCAAATTATTTGTTATGGTCATAATTTAATTTAACCGTCATCATAGGTAGTATTCCTTTAAAAATTATTCCTAGAAATCAATAAAAGAAGAGTATTATTCAATGCTCTTATAGTATTCGTATTAAGTTATTCTTACTTTGTCAATAGAATGTTTATAATTATAATGAATACAAGAATATCATATAATCTCAATATATGGAGATAGGGAGCAATAATACACTAAATAATTTGAAGGATAGGCCCATAATGTTAATTATATGTTTAGGCTTACAATCAATGATTATGTAAGAATGTAATAAGAGATTACATTTTTTTTTCAAGAAAGGGATTTTTTTTCACTTTTTTAAGGTACATTTTTTTTGTTGATAAAAATAAAATTATTAAATATTTAAAACCTTGAGTAATGAAATATATACCTTTGAAGGAAGTTGCGGAAGTAAAGCACTAAGATCATCGAACATTTCTTTCATTTTCTTTCTTCGGCCTCTTTCGATGGATAGATGCATTTCATTATTAGTTTCCGGATCGTAGGACTCTTCACCACTAGTAAGAATTTTCTTCTCATTTTCATCAACAACATCATCATTCGACATCGTATTCACAACAAGGTTTTGGTTTGTTTTAATTTCACTGGAACGATTAGAACTAGAAGAAGTATCTGTATGATTTTCCAATAAGAAATCCATAAGAAATAAAAGCTGATTTTGTGGCTAGAAAGTGTGGAGAGAAAGAAATGAGGAGTTTGAGGTTAGGGAGAAAGATTGAAGAATGGTTTATTTATACTAAGGTGGCTAAGTTTGCCAAGGTACAAAGACAAAATATAAATGTCAAAATTACTAAGAACAACCCAAAATACATTCGTAAGAACATGGCGTTACGTTGAATTATATTAAATACATTAAATATATAGTTTAATGTTGTGTACTTCAATCTATCCTCATATCCCACCACATATTGACCCACTTGCTTCTTAGGTTTGGCTTCATTTATTTCATTCTTCAAAAATATAGTTTTTTTAATACTATGAATATATTTAATACATTTTATCACATTTCTCATCATTTTGAAACTTCAAATATTTTGCTCATATTATTAAGATAGAGGAGTAGCAATAAAAAAAAATCATTTTACATGTAATTCTGAATTTTTTTCTTCTTTCCTTTCCACTTTTTTTCAATATTTTTTTGTCTAAATCCTACCCGATAATAAATTTGAAAGCTTTAACAATTATGATGTTAACAATTATTTTGATCAAAATTCTTATATTGGGCATATAAAATGTATTGAATTTTCTTTATCTTTCTGTTTTCTTCTCAATATTAAGTTTTTTTTTCTTTTTTATCAGCATCGTATTAAGTCTTTAACCTCTTTACAAGAAAAACTTTTCTTTATTGTCCATAAAGATATATGATAAAAACAATAAAAATTATTTTTGTTCTCCTTTTTTATTATAATCTATATTTATTTGGATGTATTTAATACTTTAACGTTATTTGGATGTATTTATATAGTAGACAAAACAAGTTGTTTAGTTTTGAAAATTTTTAAAACTAAATTATAATTAAATTTATTAAGAACAAAAACTATTTAGCATTAATTAGATCGAGCCAAATCAATACGTATCGAAATTTGAGCCTAATTAATTTATATTAAATATTTAGAAATTAATCCAAACTGAAAGTTAAAATAAATTTCTCTAAACCTAAGGTTAAGATATCCAACTTGAATTCAGTAAAACAATTAAGTTTTCGTTAAAATAGAAATTAAATTGTTTTATCCAATTAAAAGAATTAAAATTTAAGATATTTTAATTATTTCATCTAAATAAAATATTTAAAAGATGAAAAAAAATTTAATTATAAGTAATCCAAATACTATATATTTTAATTATTTAAAATTATTGAAATTTCTTGTAAAAAAAGACACGAAAGTTAATATAAAAAATACTGTTTTATTTAAAAACACAACATTAAAGTTTCAATGATAGGAAAGAATGCGAGAGAGGGAAAAAAAGTGAAAAGAGAGATTCTTTAAATAAATTAAAAGAAAATATAAAACGATAAAAGATCAAATAATTTTATTTTTCATTAAAAACTTTATTTATTATTTTTAATAACATTTTTGTAATTATTTATTATTATAATAATATAACATCACTCCTAATTTATTACGAGTTACGTTATTCTGACTCATAATTAATTATGTATACAAAAATACTTCAAAATATTTGTTATTTTGACAATATAATTTATTATATATGTAGTTTAATTTAATTGTGTTTTCACTTACAAATCACAATGTAACTGTTTCCATAAATTTCAGCGAAGGAACTAAAAATATTTGCACAATGAAATCTACACAAAAACTATTCATACGTATTAAATCCACCTTACAATATTAGTTTTATTATGTTATAAAATTATTAGTTATATTATATATTTAAAAGGTAAAAATATATTTATTTATTTGAATATAAGAAATATTTTTTTATAAAAGCTTTCCTGTTTTAACTTCATTGTAATTCAATATGCAAAAAAAACCATCCTTATAGAAAGCATTATTCACCAAATGCATCCATAAAAATGTGAAACACTCACAAATGGTCCTTAAGACAAAAATTCCAAAATAGTTCCAAAAGCTAGACTATGTTAGAAAAAATAGTTTTTTCTTTTGTTAACTTGCTTTGAAAACTTTAATAAGTTAACTTGTTGTGAAAAAAATGTTTAGGAATAAGTTAACTTCTTTTGTTTTGCAAAGGGGAGTAGTAGCATTCAACTACGTTAATAAATTATTAATATAGACCAAGATACAAATTTAATAAACTTTTTTTCTTAAAATATAGCTTTGATGGGTATGACATTTTTATACAATTTTTTGTTCCAACACTTCCTTTAACTAAGCAAGATCGTTAATGATAATTAAAACCAAAATAAACTACTTTTATAACCTAAAATATTGACAATTCTACTTTGGATTCACGATTTTGAGAAAATAGACTATGTGCTAACAAAATAAAACAATTCTACATAATAGTCCAATCTGATGGAAAAAATGTATAAAAGTTTTGTTTTTACAAAAATTACTTTAGAATCATACCATCAATATTTTTTCATCGATGGATAATATAAAACATTTTATACTATTCATAACCATTAACTCCACGATTATATACTTTAAACGAATTGAAAAGTTCCTTTTAATCTATGTTTGTTTTTAATGTGAGTACAAACTTTATTTGTCTTAAGTTTTATGTACTTATATCATGAATGATATATCTTTATTTTGACTTAATTATCTTCTAAGTCTTCGTAGGACTAAAACAAATATGAAGATCTAAAATTAATACTACTTTTTAGGACTACATATTAATTACAAAATCACAATTACAAACGTTGAAAATAAATTTAAATATTTTATTCATTGATTTTGGATAATAAACATATATATGTAGTTTAAACCTTAAACAACAATATTTGAACATATATTCATAATAGCTGAAGTTAAGCCACAAAATCCCACTTAGTTTTAAGAAAAAGTAGTAATTACATAAACAGATAATAATAATAATAATAATAATAATAATACTAATACTAATAATAATAATAATAATAATAATAATAATAATAATAATAATAATAATATAAGTGTTTCGATCCAAAGGTTTAAGCGATCCATAGAAGAATCTCTCCGGCAGCTTGCCTGTAAATTTCTTCCACTGAATTTGCATCCAGGAACTGATGTGAAGCTCGTTTTCCCTGAATCATCAAAAACTTCATATAAGTTAAAGTAACCCTAATTTCATGTTAATATAGAATGCTTGTGTATTAGAAAAAAGAAGTATAAGAAAAATGTTGAATTCTTTTAAAGTAAATGTGTGAATGCGTGACTTTTTTTTTTTATTAAAGCTACAGTAATTAATAAATTTAAAAAAAATCATTTTTAATAATTTGGAAATTGCGTGTGAATAATTATAAACGTTTAGTTTTCTACAGAAATAATAAATGAAAAGTGCATGAGAGTTTGAAACTTACGTGAGCTTGAATCATGATTGCATTTCCATTCCCAAGGCACGAAATGTGGGCATATACAAGCTCTATCTTGTATTTATCAAGCACATAAACTATGGTGGACACGAGACCTGGTTTATGGGCCGCGCAAATGCAGAATTGGGCCTCATCTCCACAAACATTCAAGACCATGTTTGAAGAGGCCCACGTTTTATCAAAAGCTACGGGCTGCTGCTGTGCAGGGAATAAAAGTGCGTTTGAAGAAGTTCCCATAATCGCGTTCGAAAAGCCGTAATCAGAAGAAAGTCCCCGAGCAGTGAACATGGACGGTGATGACTCATTCCAAAACGTGGGCCCACATCGGACCCTTTCTTCTTTCTGCTTCTCAAGCTTTTCCAGGGTTGTCTCAAGATTTTTGATGTAGCTCACTGCTTCATCCACGACCGTTGATTTATCCGCCTGCAAAATCATGATCGAACACCGAAGCACCTTAGAGAAAGAGGGAAACGAAGTAACCTAAGAATGAAAACGAATCCGATTGAAAATATTTGACCTTAGAAGGAAGATGGGGAAGCAATGCATGAAGACTAGCGAACATGTTTTTCATTTTCTTTCTCCTTTCTCTCTCAGTCCATATATGCATTTCGTGATCAGATTCGCGACTCTTTTCAGCATTTCCTTCTGCACTGCTAACTTTGTTGAGCTCTCGATTTCGCTTCTTATTCATGAGACCTTCGACCTTTTCATTCTTCTGCTTTTGTGAATTCGTTTTTTCCCACAATAAGTTGGTATCATGCAACAAACTTTGATCTTCTGACATGAAGAGCATGATAGATTGAGAGAGAAGAAAAAAATTAAGAGCAGATTTGATAATCAGAAGAATGGAGAAGACACGTTTATATACAAGTGAGAGAGAGAGCTTACAGCAGAAGATGCAAGAGAGATATGAATGATGATGATTAACCATAACACAATGCAGTTACTTTGCCTCACAACAAATATATTAACATCATAATTATGCTAAAATACTATACCTTAGGCTCCCGCTAGATATGTTAATTACCATGATTTTAGAAACACTTTCATTTAATTTATTTCATTCTTTATATATATATATATATATATATATATATATATATGTGTGTGTGTGTGTGTAATTTAATTTTTGCTGATATAAATGCAATTTTAATAAATTATATTATATCTATTATTGAGAGATGTAAATAAACTTTGGCGTCAATGAAGCCAATAACAATTTATCTTTTAGGTGTAAAGAGGTTATAAATTATTTTTTCTTTATTGGATATTTTGTTTTTCATTTAGGTGCTTTTTCATTTAATGGTAATTTTCGAAAGATTAACATTTATGATAGCAAAAGACATTTTTCTCAAAACTCTTATCTCAAATATACTAATTTTTATATACGCACATAATAAAAATCACTTAAATGTTAAAAAAATGGTCATAATTTTCATTAAAATTACAGGTTTTATTGTGAACAATTGATTTTTAATAAAAAAGTTTAGTAAAAAAACATTTATTGGTTTTGATAAATAGTGAAGAAACATGTTTATGATCTTTAGTGCGTTCAAATCCTAATAAATATGCATCCCATTAAATTCTTCTTTCTAAAAAAGTAAATAATTAATGAGCTTTACAGCTATAAATATTTGTATCAATAAATGATAATGACACGCGTTTTTAACTGAATGATTTATGTATAGTTTAACATTAGTTCTGACCTATTAATAATACATATCCATTTCACAGATATAAAAAAATATATTGAAACTCACATTTTAGGAGTTAAATAACAATCTCTTTTGAATTAAGATATTCACATCTGTACTTGTTTATATATATATATATATATATAATATATATATATATTATATATATTTTAGTGCTTCTTATTTGCGTTACTTTAGAAAATCTAAACTGATCAACTTTATTTAACAAATTATTTATATTATCTTTCAATGATTAAATAATATCCCCTGTAACAAATTTTGTTCTTATCTGCAAGTGCAAATGATGGTGTTTTTGGACAGAAATTTACGTATTAGGTAATGAATACAATCTTAACTTTCCTCATTAGAGAAAAAGATGCTAACGTTATTTTTAAAAAGTAATCATGATTTTGATGCAGTTTGTTGCCATTATGTGAGTAGCTCATATATAAACATTAAATAAAATAAAATATTGAATTGTGAACTTTAATTTTAATTCAATATCATAAAACTATTAGTTTAGTAACTAATATTCGTATTTTATTTATATATTGTGCGTGAGAATCTAACTTCACAAATCATAATCAAGATGTCATAATAGAAGATATAAGGGTTCGAATAAATTTCATTAAGATAAATTTTAACATCATATTGAAAATTTTATTTAAGAGCAATTCAACTTTAGAAATAAGTTTATAAGATAATAATATTTACATTCTACTTAGAGAGTTTCATATTAAGCCATAAAACCTATATCTAAGAAATACTATTAAAATAAACTTTGATATTATAAAAACAATTAAATTTAACTCAATCTCATAACATCAAATTAATAAATATAGATTTAAACTATTTTATAGTTATAAGAGTTAAATATTATTTTTATTACCAAATTATTATAAAAAATTGTGTTCCATAAATTATAAAATATTTTGTTATTAAATTTTATTAAAATCATATAATACATCCTAATTAACGGTATATAAAAATTATATTATAGTTCATTATGTAATTTTATGTGCTATATATATATATAAAATACTATTTATACTATTTATATATAAATAGTATTTTATATATAGCACATAAAATTACATAATGAACTATAATATAATTTTTATACACCGTTAATTAGATGTATTATATGATTTTAATAATATATATATATATATATATATATATATATATATATATATATATATTATTTGCTAAAGAAAATGTTGTACATAATTTTCATGATTCATGAAGTGCGTGCAGATACTAAACGTTTTATAGTTCGATTTAAACGATACAATATAATTATTTATGATAATTTGAGATTGAAAAATATATTTAACTCTAATTATCATCTTGTTTATCTTATAAGTAATAAAACGCTTTGGTTTGGCAGTATGTCAAGCGGATTTTATAAACTAGTTTTTAATGTTTTATATTATGTACTTATTTAGTTCAGTAAGACAAAATATTTTACACATCAAACATGATTATCTCCGAAAAATATAATGGCTCCATTTACTTATAATCATATAAGTCTTTATATTTTCATAACTTTGAATCCAAATTCTTGAACATGTACTTTTAAATAATACTTTAATTGTTAGATTATGTATTATAGATCAATAATTAACAAGAAATAAATTCATAAAAAATAGAGCAATTCTCAATTTGTTTTAGAGCAAAAAACTAAAAGCATAGAAGAATTGATCATTGAAAATAATTAATAATCAACCTAGTATTTGATCTTCCTTTTTTTGTAGACTATCTTAGATTCTCTTTTGATTTTCTTCTCTGATAGGGATGAAGAGAAAGAAACAAGATTAATATGAGTGTACTTTTCTTAAGTTTTAATATTTCAATTTGATCTCCGAACAAATTAAAATATTGCTTATGGTCTTTACACAATAATCATTTCATGACATATATGTCCTTAACTACATTTACCTAATTATATTCCTTTATAATTGATTAATAAAATATAATGATCCTATTTAATGATTTGTTATATATGTGTTATATATATATATATATTATATATATATTATATATATATATAACATATATGTATGTATATATATATATATATATATATATATCCATATAAATTCATATAAATGTGTTAGACTTTATCTGCTCAAAATTGTCATTATATGTCTTAAGTATATCCAAAAGATATCCTATATTAATTATATCCATAAGTAGAACTTTCATTGTATCAATTGTAATCAAACCTGACAATGATCACTAATGCTAACAGAACCAAATGACATGGATTCATCGTGAAATATGTAATATGAAAATTACGCCTATTTTCAAATGGTGTTTACTTTATCTCAATGAGATCAATGCAATAACCTTAATATGTTAATATGTAGAGTGCAATTTCTAATTAATAAACCATATATTTATTAAACTAAAAAAGTGTCCATAAGAATGTATGCATACATGAAAACCAAACATAGAACAGAAACACACAAAAATGACTAACTCCTACTGAATCAAAGATTCCTTAAACTATAAAACACCCATTTGAGCAATATGCTCATGAAAGACCTTGGGTGTAAGAGCCTTATTAAAAGGGTATACCGTCAATGAATTTTTCCCTAAGTGTTCTATGGAAATCCATTCACTATGTACCCTTTCTTTAACAATTTATTTGTTGTCACATTATAACCTAAGTGGTATTTCAATTCCTTTCATAATACGCAGTCCTATGATAAAAATCAACCATATACCTTGATTTGATGCCTTATAGAATGCTACAAATTGTACAACCATAGTGGATAAATTCATAAGAATTTGTTTTTGGCCAAGAAATCATACCACCAACTATCATGAAATTGTAACCTGAAGTGGATCTTAAACTATCTTGGCATCCTGCAAAATTGTGTCAGAATATTTAATGATCTCTAACTGGTTTAACCTTATATACGTGAGCTTATAAAACTTTGTTCTCTTAAAAAAGCTTCATAACTTTATTGACTGCTTTTCAATGATTGATTCCTGAGTTGCTTAAATATCTACCTAAAACCCCAACTATGCATGTTATATCCGATTACATAGATACTTGGATATACATCAAACTCCTTAACGTTGAAACATATGGAATCTTCTACATTTCTTGAATTTCTAAATTTCCTTTTAGGCATTGATTGAGACTAAACTCCTCTCCCTTAGCAACTAGATAATCCTTTGATTTATTATCCTTCACGCTAAAACCTTTAAGTATGTCATCAACGTACAAAACTAGGAAAATAAACTTGCTCCAATTGAATGTGATACAGATAATCAACAACAACATTCATCTCAAAACCAAATGAGATAATAACTTGATGAAATTTGTGGTATTATTGATGAGATACATGTTTTAGCCCACAAATGGATTTTGTTAGTTTGCAAACCGTATACTTTGGGTCTCCTGACACAGTTTTCTAGTTGCATTATTTATCTCGTCAATGTTGCCATTAAGAAACGTTGTCTTGACATCCATTTGATGAAACTCCTAATCATAATGTGCAACAAAAGTCATTATTATTCTAAAAGAGTCTTTCGATGAAACTGGAGAGAAAGTCTCTTTAAAATAACAAACTCATTCCTTTTGAGTATAACCCTCTTGCCACAAGAAAAACTTTATACCTCTCCATATTACCATTAAAATCCCTCATGGTCTTAAATATTCACTTAATACCAATGGGCTTCATACCTTCTAGTAATGGGACAAGTTCCCAAACCTTATTGTCTTGCATGAACTTATACTCTTCATGAAGCACAATTTTAATCAATTAAAAAACCCCAAATTTCATATACATAATTTTTCATAAAATTGAGGAAAACCAAAATTAGGTTTCATGCCAATTAATCATAAACTAACTAACATTCTCTGATATTAATTGTTAGATAATGAGTCACAAATTAATAATTAATGAGTAACAAACCCTTACAAAATAGAGCAGTTTTCAATCCTCTTTAGAATAGAAAATGAAAGTGTACTAAATCATTAGTCATTTGGAATAATTAATAATCAACATAGATTGATCTCTGATGTTTCTTTTGGAGAGTACCTTAGATTCCCTCTTGATTTTCTCCTCTAATAAGGATGAAGAGAAAGAAACACAATTTATATAAGCAACTCACAAAGGAGGACCATAACCCTTTATATAACCTCTGTCGGTTACTTTTCTTAAGTTTTAATATTTCAATTTTGTCCCTTAACAAATTAAAATATTGCTTATGGTCTTTACACAATAATCCTTTCATGACATATATGTCGTTAGCCACATTTACCTAATTAGATCACTTTATAATTGGATAATAAAATATAATAACCGTAACTCATTTAATGATTATATATATATATATATATATATATATATATATATATATATATATATATTATATATATATATATATATATAAACCCAAATTACTAACATTAATGATGCTAGAAGTTCCACATCGACTAGAGATAATGTCAATTTAAAGTATATAAGTGAGTGCAAACCTCACCTTACAAGCCATTTTTTGTGAGGTTGAGTTAGGATTAAAAGTTCATTTCTTAACATCGTATCAGCTAGCGGACCACCCATTAATGTCTAGTCTCACGCTTAAGATGTATATACCTCGACGAAAGGAGGGTGTGTTGGAAGTCCTACATTGACTAGAGATAAGACCAATTTAAAGTATATAAGTGGGTACAAACCTCACCTTACAAACCAGTGAGTAAGGCTTAAAAGTTCACTTCTTAACAAATGATATAATTAAATGACCATGTATTTGTTGGAAATCAAAGTATTTTAAGTTTCACATTGAAAAAAAAAGAATTGAATCTTATATAACAATAAAGATTCATAAAGTTATTATTTTAAAGTTTTTAGTTAGAAATATATTAATATTTTTGTGTGAGTTAAAGATGGTATGAAAATTTATCTTTATTGATAACCGACTATCGTAAAGTATTCCTGAAGTTGAAAAACTTTTCTTTCATATACATGCGACTCTACAATGGTTTGCTCACACTTGAGTCCACATATTTCAAACCAAACTCAGAAAACAACAACAAGCAAAGTGACCATAGTAAAACGCTCTTCTTCTATGTTGATAAGATAATAGTTTCACTAACTTTTCTGTATGTCGATAAGATAAGAGTTTCACTAACTTTTCTGAACATAATTAACCATCTTTAAATAATGGACACTACCAAAAAGGGGGCATTACCGACGGCCCAAAAGCCTTCGGTAATAATCTTCGATAATTAGCGCATTTCCTTTAGTGGGAGAACAAATAATTAGTCATTCATCATTGATCAAATTAAGAGATGAACTTCATAATCTTACAAATTAGATTACTCAGTGTAACCTTGATCATGTATGTTTAATGTTTATGTACTATATAGACTGACGGTTTACACCACCCGGTTGGTCAACTGCATAGAAATTCAACTCCAGAAATCTCAAAACAATGTAAATCGAACGGTCACCAACCGACTTGATAACCCTTCGATATTTTTCACATAAAAGATTTTACAATTTGATTAATAAGATAAAAACATACTTAGATGATATTGGACTGCAGTTAAATCAAACTTAATCAAAAGTTCATTTTAAAACCTATAAATATAAAAATAAGACAAAGAGATGTATTTATTAGATATTTAAGATTTAGCTGTAATAACTTATCAATAACTTAAAAATTAACTTGAGTGTGAGAATACCTCTAGCAGGTATCCAAATTAATATTGAATTGAAATTTAAATAATGAAATAGAACATCTTTTTTAATCTGAAAAGGTACAGAAAGAAAGGTAATCACTTTTGAGGAAACGCGGTGGCGTCATCATTCCCATAAAAGGCAGCACCGACTGGAAGCCACAATACAAACGTTATAGTTTGAAATTAGACAAAACAAATCACGTTTGGAATACACAAACTACGGTTTCACTGAATCACTGATATACAAATTGTGCTTGAAAAGTGGCAAAACCGACTTTTCCAGAAGCAGAAGCAGAAGCAGAAGCTTCAAATCTGCAAACAAAACATGAGTGGAGCATAAGTTGGCTTAGAAACAAATATAGACTAATGAGAACCGTAGAGAAAATTTACGCTCATCTTAATTTCGTATTATATTAATCTATTATTGTTTTATAATCTTAATATTATTGATTTGATGATCATTAAGTTTTTCATCGAACTCCATTAATCACTATTTTAACTGAATTTCTTTTCTTAGTTATTTTTCATGTACTTTAGTTAGTATGAAAATAGGTCTGTGATTCCAAATGTACAGCTGTAATTCTTTTTTCTGAAATTACGTCTAGTACTTCTATGCTAATTTTATTAATATGTTAGTTATATAAATAAATGGATGTACTGGTATTTTTATATAACTATTATATTTAATAAATATATCTTTATTATATTTAATAATTTAATAATTATGTATAGAAAGTTTTTGTAACAAAATTTTAATATGTTCATACATTATAAATAATATATTCTTACATGATAAAAAATATCATATAATAATTTTAAATTTAAATTGAAAGATAATTAAAGCATAAAATAATAATTTTAAATTGAATTGCTATTAAGAATATAAATATATTTTTTAATAAAACCATAATTGCAAATGTATAAATATTTGCTTTATATATTTTTATTAAAGCATTGCCAATCTCCTTTTTTTTTCAAGCGTGTTCCTTCAAATATTAAAAGCATTCTTCTTTCATGATACTTTAGTTTTCATTTCTGTTTTAAAATATATTTTAGAAACAAGGTTATGATAAATAATAGAATAATATTAATTTTAATATCTTTATATAGAAGTTTATATTAAAATTTGGTAATAAAAAGTTAATTTTTAAGACGTTATTAAAAAAATCAGTATAAAAAATAATATTTGTGTTGTATATAACTTTTTTTCCCATATGGATCCATCTTTATTTTTATTAATTGGATTGGTGGATATTCAAATTGAAAAAAAAAATAGATAATAAAAGAAGATTACTATTAGATAATATAAACAACGTTTAAATATGTTGAAGAAGATCGTATTAAATTATTTAAAATTTAAATGTTAGTTTTTGAAACATTATTTAACATGTTAATTTTAATAAGCTAAAAAATTATATTAGTTATTTTAAATTTTAGAAACAAAAATGTATTAAAGTTTGAAATAAAAAATAAAATCCAATTTCACGTCTAAGTTATAGACTTGAAACATATTTAAATCCATAAATAGAGTAAGATTGTAGAGTCTTCACTAATGAAATTAAGCAAGGACTCGAAGTAGTATTAGGAAGACATGTGCCCGGATCATGACAGAAAGAACTTCATAAAGTAAAACAAGTTATAAATACTGACACAGGATAAAGGTTTCTCCCTATCAAGTAGCTAAGGCTGTTACTTTGCAAATGGGGCAGATGTTCTTCTGCATTAGCCACTGCTTGATGCAGGCACTGTGAAACTCATGCCCACAATCCAGTGATCCAACATTCTCTCCATCACCAAATTCCTCCTGCCATCAGAATAAGAAAAAATGCAGTGAGTATCTATCTCAGAAGTTAAACACACCATTGTAATGGTTTTCATGTTCTCATACCGAGACAAACATCAATCATACCTGACAAATGCAACAAGGTTCCAAAGCTGTAGAAGACTGTGTCATGAGTGGTGTGTAAAGTCGTTGCTTCATCAACTTAACAATGACATCCTCACTCAATCCAGTGCTAACATCTCCTATACGTTCCTCCAATGCCAACAATTCCTACAACACCAACTGAAGTTAGAAGAAACAGCAGAAAGCAACTGGTGGATGAGGATACCATGACCATATATCCCTTTTTACCTCATAAGACATGTTGTCAACATCAAGGCGCATTTCTCTATGTCTGTCGTGTATTTCAGCCATGCCATGATATAGGAAAGTGTCAAATAACGCATAATCCTGATATTTCACAAGTGGCAAAGGAAAATGTTAAGAGAGTACTTCTCAATAGTTTAGCGTTTGCAAGGTCAACTACAACATGGCCTACACAAGCTAACCGTTTCTGCTTACTTCGAATCCAAATAATTCTTTTGAGCTATTGAAATACAAAGTTCATTTCATTTCTTGTTAGGGGCAATGTGAAACACATGATATAATAAACATTGCAGAAGAAGTAGCATCAACTTCTATTAAAGTTTATCAAGTGTGATACAATTATCATAAATAATCAAATATTAATTTCACAATACATCAAACAAATGTCATAAAGTGTCACGAGATATATCTGTACAGTGAGATTCGAACCTCAGCTCGTAAGTTCTCACCCCTTCGCATTGACATCAAGACCTCGCGAATCTGGCACAAAGAACAAATAGATAATTCGAACAGATACGACAATGATGTCACCGAATTTAGCTAATTTCTTTATCAAATTTCACTTCCTAAAGATGCTTGTTAGTGGGCTGCTACAATAAGCTATTTTGTAAAAAGTAAATTGAAAAAAGATTATGAAAAAATGAGATACCACATGAAATTGCACAAACATCAAGACACTAAAAATTATCAAAGAATAATATGAATCTGAAAAAATTGTTCTATTTATTCACTCATCCATATTTCTTGTTTAAAAATTTAAACTTGGCTATATAACATATCTTGTTTTGTAAAACCATCACAAATTCATGTTGTATCCTTCAAATAACGGCACAAATAATTTGTAGAAAGGGAAAGAAACAAAAATTATACCTCGGATAGTAGTTGTCGTCTCCCCTCATTGCCGAAGGTTAGTGCTTGCAATGAATGGGGACTAGAGAGAACATCAGCACCACTTCTTTCCGTTAACAATGTTGTTCTTAGATAGGATTGATTGTTGCCAGAACCCTGGGTAAACGAGGGAGGACCAGAGGAAGATGGAGTAGAATGACCATTATGAACACCAGATGCAGAGCAAATTGATGGAAAAGGGGGCCAAAGATTGAATTCTGACACACTGTGCACATTTTCAATTGGGACTTCATGATTAAAATTCCAGCCAGAGTTATGTGAAGCGTGGGCATTTGGACTAGATCCAATCCAGGATCGAGGAGGTACACCTTCAGAAAAGTTCACATTACCAGAAGGTGTATGCCAATGTGTAGGTTCATATTGTAAAGATGCAGGTGCATTCATAAGGTGCTCAGTACTATCTCTGGGAAACACTCTCAAATTAAAATCTTCTCGAATAACTCTATCTCCAGAGTTATAAGAAAATGAAGATCTACCCTCCCTAGGATTGGCGATTCTACTCAAAGGAAAAGAATGGATGCGTTGGGCAGGTGATTGGTTTAAAGAAGTACCAGAATTAGCAGTTGTTACTTCAGCTATTAACCTCAATTCCAATGAATCATTAAGTGACTGAGAGCTGGGTATTTGATTCAGCGAAGAATGATTATGATGCCTAAAACACCCTATTGATGGTAAATTGACATGTATAGATTCCTGATCCTGTAGTTGGCTCATTCTTCTGTTGAAGTTTCTTACAGGCCTTTCTAGATTTTCTGCAATACTTATCAAAGGAAATGCATTGGAAACTTTTTGTCTCACTTCATTTCTTACATTCTGCAGTAATCGAGGACTGGTAACAGGAATATCCTCCAAAGTTGTAACATCACTTAAGTTGCTAGAAGCATTAGGATCAGCAGGACCAACAGGCCAATAATCATTTTCAGATTGTGCAAGCGTGCTTGAGCTTCCTCCTGAGCACAGTTGCCTAGAACTACCTTCAAGAGCTTTTCTCTTGCAGGAAGGACCCCAATTAACTAGAGAACTTGAACTATCACCTTCAACCCAAGCCATGGATCCAGAGTTTTCAGATGAAGGTCCTATGTAATTGCATGATGCACTGCCAAATAATGTCTTTTCTCTATCTATTCCACTAGTATTATAGTCATCAACACTACTACTAGCTTCTTTTCCCTTCCCACGGTCAGAAGCATGGGCAATATGCCCCATATCTGGACTAATATATTGGGTAATATGATTAGAACTAGAGCCTTGCCAAAGGGAAGGATAAACTCTAGATTGATTGCCATGTAGGTTATTGCTTGAGCTAACAGGAAAAATTACTCTATTTGGTTCAAATTGTCTTTCCTCATACTCGAGATCATCCTCACTAGTAGCATTATATGAAGATGACGAATCATGTTCTGATTTTAGCCCTTCCCCATTGCTTTGGTTGGTCAGATTCAGTCTAGAACTAGATTCCCCTAAATTCCAACAACTGAAGCTTTGAACATCATGACTAGTACTACATAAATATGCAGTCTCACCAAAAGATCCCCTATAATCTGAAAATCGGGAATCTACAGCATTTTGCACATGATTCAAGGAAGACTGATGATTTGTATCAGTGCCACGAGAACTGGGCCCTTGCATCATACTAATAATTGTTGGGAACGATCCAACAGTTCTCCTTTGACCTTGCATCAGAATCAAGTTATCCCACCTAAATTAATCAACAGAAAACATATATTAGATCCTCAAATCTCAAGCTATAAGTAAGGAGTGCCAGAGTCATGTATATAGCCTGCAGATGTTGTCATGAAATTAAAGGGCATGCTTTGTCACATATACAGTCGGAATTTAACTATTTAATCAATGCAATAAAATAAATGAGGTAAGATATACAAACAACAGATAGCAAAATTGTTCAATGAAAAGCCTAAAACTACTCTAGTAACACATAAATCAGGTAGAACTAGCCCAGATATCTCAAAAACGAAGGTTTTTTTTTTTGACAAAAAAGAGTATTGTTAAATGTGCTCACCTTAACAGGAGATTTAGATGGAAGAGAAATAAAAAGTAAAATAAATACATGTACATTATCACTAAGAAAAGCAATAACTATAATATTACGCAGATAAGTGGATATTTTTTTTAGACCCCCACTGGCTGATGACTGGGTAAAGATGAATAGAAGAATTAAGGCATGTTCTTGTCAATGGAATTAGTGGAAAATATATGGACTTTGAATTAGCTGTATATTTTGTAGTTTTTATTCTCTCCTTAAATTGAATAAATAAAAAAATTTCTGGACATTAAATTAATTGTTATTCTCTTCTTACTTGGGATAAATGTTTGTGCTCGAGTTACCCAATATTTTGAGCTGAGAATCGGGATGTAAGCTTATAATAGAATGCGATTTATATGAGAATTCTCAAGCAAGATAACGCAATTTTATGAGTTTTACATGGTATCAAGCTGACTTACAATCCTAACACCATTAGAGTTTTTCTTACTTCTTTCTTCACCTTGTTTCAAATTTCACAATTCTTACCATCTTGGTTCTTTTCTACAGTTTTTCCTAATCCAGTTTTGGTTCTTTGTCATGTCTTCAGAATAAAATTGATGTTTCAATGGTTCCCCTTAATGGAAAGAACTATAACTTGAAGATTCCATTTATAGATATTTGTCAAAGGAAAATATTTTTGGAATCACATTGATGGCAATGCTTCTGCTCCTGATAAAGAGACAAACATAAGGATGAACGGGCTATATGGGAGTAAAAGATGCTCAAAAGTCATGGCATGGATCATTGATTCTGTGGATCCTAAAATCGTCTTTGTAGCTTAATATTTTGTGCCAAGAATAAGCATGTCAACATGCAATAAAATACCATTTATATTAGAATTGGGCACATTGTGAGACAAGTGACAAAATTCCATAGTTTTGACAACAGATAATCCATAGTATGCTCAATTAAAGTACCTATTAAGAGGGATGAATGGGAAAACTTATAGGTATTGCACTATTTCCCTAAAAATCAATTGCTCCAAAATCATAACTTGTAAATGACAAGAGCAAACCATTGCAAAAGCTAAAGTTGTTAGAAGAAGGCCAAGTAATGAGTTTTATCAACACCTCAGAAAGTATTAAAACGTACAAAGTATTTACTTTTCCCTCATTTCTCCCCTACCTCAAGGATGGTAAGTGCAACAAAATGTCTGCATCCTAAGGCACCAAAACTAAGACATTAGTATAGCTTGAGATTAATCAGGCTAAACTGAACGAAGATAAAACCAGCCGTATCATCAAATGAGTGAAACTTCACAATACCTAATCCTACAATCCTAGGCAGCAAAATCAAGTTGGGGAATTAAAATAAACCGAATCCAAACTTAAAGAAATGAAATTTGAATCAAACTTATAAAGAAGAGCAAACATGCCTTCCAACTGATTCAAAAGCACAAAAGGGTATGCTTGAAAATTAAAAAAAAAAATAGAAAAAAAAGGAAGAAAAACTTAGGGAAAAAACAATGATTTAACGCAATCCTATATCCCCGAACCATGAAAGAGGTATGAGAACTTGGGAATGAAAACAAAATCCGCAATTCAGATAACTTTAAAAGCCGAAAAGAACAAAAAGGGATTTTCACAAGCATAGTCAGAGCATTAACGAGGAAGGTGAGGTTGAGATAAAAAGAATGAATAAGAATTTGGAAATGGAGAATTTATTACCAGAAGGAGATCTCCAGATTCAAATGGGTAGGTTTAATTGAGGATGATGATGAAGATTCAACTGTTTGAATTACAGTGTTTGTTTTTGTTTAATTAAATTATTGGTGGCTTTCAGGAGCAGAAGGAAGCAATGAGAAGACGACAAGGGAAGAGAGAAAGAAGAAAAAGAAGAGAGAGAAAGGGATTAAAGGGACAGAGTACCTAGCGCACAGTAATCTATAAACTCTCGTTCAAGATTTTCGGAAGCGAGAGAAAATAGGAAGGAACAATGTTGTTTTATATTTAATAAAGCCTTTTGGGTTGGTCATATGTTGTACTGCATGGGAGATGCTGTCACCTTATTAAATCAATTATGTTGCTCATAAAAACTAATCTCTTTATCCTTTACGGAAAAGTTTATTACATAAGTATTTCGGTTCACACATTTGTATTTGTTATATTAAAAAATACATATAATTTTTTAAATTTTTTACTTTTATGAATAACTAATTAAATATAAAAAATAATCTAATTTAAAATATTTATAATTTTAATTTTAAAAATTATATAACTGTTACTATTAAAAGAAAAATACATTTAAATATTTTTTTTCAAATAATTAAATAAATATATATTTTTTTTGTTAAGAAAAATTTTTAATTAAAAGATAATAAAAAAATTAAGAAATAGTGAATCCTCTATAGTATAAATCTGGTGATTTTTTCTTCAATAATATGCCCTAAAAATAAAAATTATCAAACCTTCCCTCACTAGTTACTCAAATAAAAAAGTACTGTTTACGTACCAAATCAGTTTTTTTTTCCTTATCTTTTTCTCAAACATACTTAAAATGTTTAATAATTTAAAACATTAATTTCTAAATAAATATTTTTAAAATCAAATTCACTTAAATATTTTTTAGAATATTAAAAATATATAAAAAGTTTTTGTTTATAAAAAAATAACATTGATAGTTAATTTCAACATAAAATATCAAATTAATGAATAATAATACTTGAAGAACACTTGAGCAATATTAATATTATAAAGTTAAATATTTTTATATAAATATTAAATTTAAATTTTAAGGTAATAATTTAGGATGTTAATAACAGTTTTAATAATATATCTAATTTAGAAACATAGTAATATCATTATTATTAATTAGAATTTATTAAAAAAATGTGTAAAAGTTATAAATATATTGATAACTATATTACAAAAGGAAACTTTATTATGAAATTTGATTATATAATTTTTAATTTAAAGCTAATTATTTATAATTAGTTAATTTTATGTTGAAGAGATGGTTTTGAATTTTGACATGCTTTATTATTTCTTTTATTTGAAATTAGATTGAAATATCATTGAGAAAAAATAAAAATTTGATTAATAAATCAGTTAAATTTCTTCATATTTCAGTACATGTTTAATAGGGCAAAATAGTTGTGCAATAATCGATCACATTCGTTGTATAATCGATTTAAACATGTTTCTATGCCAACATGTGTTTGTTGAGTGCATTGATGTGTTTGGAATGAAAAATGATTTGAAATTTGCTTAAGTGTTGAACTTAACCGATTACATAAGTTTCATAATAGGTTAAATTGTTTATCTTGTGAAAATCATTTTCATTCAAAGTCATAACTGCATATAAAAGTCATATTAATTGGTTGTTGGCTTGTATGATTTATTTAATCGATTGTATGCACTGTTTAATATGTTAAATCTGAAACATATGTAAAATTGTTAAAGTAGAAGGAAAAACTTAATCGATTACATTATTTGATTAATCAATTAAATTGTGTCAGGATGTGAAAATCCTATAAATAAGTGTCTTGTGCATTGTTTCAATACAATTCTGTGAACATTCACTTTCATAACTAACTTGTTTGCTGAGTATTGGTTGCAAGAGCGTCTAAGAAAGTCTTGGAGAATCAAGATCATACATTTAGGTTATTCATAAAGATTCTTGTAAGAAAGTTGAGCTGAAACATTCCTTATCATATATGTACTTTTGGTGTAATCTTTGAAGACCAATGTCTACATTGCAATCAAGAGGATCGTGTTCCTATTGTTGTTGGCTAGGAGGAGAATCGTAATGTTCTACATTGACAGTTGGGATTGCTCTCAAGGTATTCAAAAAGTTGGGATTGGTTTCTAGGTTTGTAAGATTGTGAGGTGTTCACATTTTGTACTGTAAGTGATATTTAGTGGGAAAAGAGAGTGCATTGAAAAGAGGATATCTCTGTATTCTTGCTTGTATACTCTATCATTATAGTAGAATTCCTTCAACTAAGGTTGTTGAAGGAAGACTGGATGTAAGCTTGACCGAACCAATATATATTGCTATGTTGATCTTTCTATCCTTTCTCCTTTATTGTTGTTTCATATACTTGTGATATTGATTTCAAGAAAACTCAAAGATTTTGCAAAGCTTTTCAAAAGAACAATTTTTAAAGCAAAATCCAATTTACCCCCTCTTGGTTTGAGATATAAGGCTTCACTTTTCTAACAATTAGCAATCTTAAAATATAGTGTGTTATATATGGCCTAAAACCTCTCTACCCTACTAATTAAGGCTTACAAGTCAGATATATATGATGCAAGTTACTAGGCACCTGATATTAAATAGTCTGCGACTAGGGTGACAACCTTCACATACTTCAAGAAAGATCATGAGGTCAGAAACCGAGTCGGGTACCGCTTACTGGCATCTCTATATGTCTGTTGAGGACTTTCCAATGTCACAAGATTTAACCAAAAACAAGCATCGCTTCGTTGGTAAGTTGGTCATTGGACCCCAAGGTCAATGGACCCATAATTGTGATTCATTTAAATGAGGGTCGTGGTTAACAAGGTATGCCTATAAATATTATTTTATTAAATTAAAATTTAATTTTTGTAATAATATTTGTTATTTTACATATTAATATGTATACTACTTGTTATTTTATTTGTATTTTAAGATTAAAAAAATTATATTTAGTGAGAGCTATTTTATGAAGGTTACAAAAACCTTCCATAAATTAACATAATTTAAAATGGTAGATAGGTTGTCTAAAATAATAATAATAATAATGAAGTTTTTATTATTTTTTTAAGAAATTTATCACGTGAAGAAATTATAATATATTTTTTAGTTTTACTTTTTTTTCTCCCTCATATTTTTTACATGTTCCCTCCATTATTTTATAACCATTTCCTTCTACACTAAGCATTTCTTTTTTGCACTCTCGATACAAGAATTCCTTACGCACTCTTCCCACGAAATTCATCATTGATAACCTTTTTGCTTCACTTCACTGACCATCTTATTAATTGATGTTTAATCGAAGTTCACTCGACATTAACTTAAAGGAGATGAAACTTGGTGGAGAATGTATACTTTTATTCACTATGTAGAGGTATGTGACTTGAACCCGATTTCAATTTCAAAAATGTGTTTATATCGGACAATGTTGTTGTTATCCATTTTGTATCAAGTATGAAATTGTTCTTTATAGGATTCACTAATAAATCTGAGAATCCCTAATTTTCAAACCTAATGCCCTGATATCTCTACCTAATGGATTGTTGGACACAACAAATTCTTCTAATGAGTGTGTCTCTTGCATAGACAATGTCAATCCACCAATGAATTTATTATTCCTAAGGTCCACAAGGTTAGATTCTTAGCGGTATTTGTGGCCAACCCCAAGGTGCTCGAACAACTATACTCCAAATTTTAGTGAAATGAAGTAAGCGAGTTGAAGGATGCAGGGAAATATGAGTTTGTGATTGATGCAAAAGTGGAATTGAAGGTGTAATGTTTGGTGATAATGAGCCTAGCCAACCAACCTAACTAAGGAAGGAGGCTAGAGGAGACTGAGAAGGACTCAGGTAAGGTGACTCTTAAGCAAGAAAGAAGTTGGAGTGATCTCAACAACATATCTTTACTAAGCATCAAAAGTAAAAAATACAAAGGGTGAGGTGTTGAGTTTATAGTAGCTTTAGCCCTATACACGAGTATCAACCTTAATTGATCATCAGCCAAGTCTTACGAATCATGTTCCATGTGGAAACAAGTTTTTAAAGTGGGTTTACACATATACAAGACAAGAAGAATGGTACTACTCTAGAAGCTCCACTAGCAATGGGCGCATGTCTGGTCCATAAGGCAAGTTATGAAGCACCATGTGGCTATGCTGAGCAGTCCTCTACTTGCCAAATTAGCTTGATTTGCATTGACTCTTTAGCATTTGATGCCTCTTCTTCTAGTTCTTCTTGTATTCTTCTGACCATTCCTCTGGTAAAAGGTCCATTGGTTGACCCTATTCATCATCTCTTCCCTCTTGAGAAGGATTTGTCCTCAAATTTAAAGGATCCATTTTTGCATTATTATCTGCAAAAGGACGAAGGTCGGATATGTTGAAGGTAGCATGTACTCCATATTCCTTAGGAAGATCTAATTGATAAGCATTGTTATTATTATCAAATTTGGCGTCGTTGCTAGGAATCACGGTTAGGTATTTTATCATTTTGTTTTTTTTTCATTTACATTATCTTTTTCTTTATTTTTTTTCTCTATCATTTATTTTACTTAATTTTATTTAGTTTAGGAAATTTGTTTTTTGGATTTTTATCATAATTTTTTTGGGAAATTTGTAAAACTAGTTGGAGAATAGTTTGGCTAAGGAAAGATAAGGTACTTAAGTTGTCCATTGAGACACACATCTCTTTCCTAGAAGTCTAGTCAACAAGCTTTCAACTTATTTCGTTTTAGAAAACCTCTTTAAAAAATGAAAAACAATTTTTTATATAAAAATAATCAACAATGTGATTTTCAAATGAATTATGATTAGACTTCAAACCAATGTTGATTAGATAGATGTTATTGCTTCAAGAGGTTGACATTGAGATTTAGGACAAAAGTGGGGAACATAACTTAGTACCTAACCATCTTAGTAGGATTGAAAAGGAAGAAGATGACATTCCAATTCAGAATGACTTTTCTGATGAAGTCCTACTAGCTTTGACAACTGTTAAAGGTATGTACCCTGAACCTTGGTTTGCTGACATTGTTAACTGTTTGGTTGTTTATGAGAGTCTTGGATATTTTAATGTTTTTTATGCCGTTAGAGTTAAATATTGATTAATTTAAAGCAAGAAATTATATTGTTCATGTTGAAAAATAAGGCCAAAAATTAGTTTATTCATGAAAGGAAACTACAAAGAGCTAAAAGCAACCCTGATTTTCATTTATACACTCTATTTTTTTGAAATAGGCCAAATAGTTACCTTTTTCTCTTACACCCCTAGCTTTTAAAAAATGCAACCCCTTTTTCAACATTGGGCTAGGAAATCTGTTCTATACCCTTTAATTTCTCTATACACACCCCCTACTACTAACAATAAATTAAAACTATTTCAATATATATATAAATATAACACATTAGTAAAAGCTAACAAAGAATAGTAATATTTTTAATCACAAGTGAAATCTACACTTAAACAAAGGCAACATTGAAATAATTTCAACCTTTGTAAAAATGAAAAAAAAATATAAAACTTTATTATATATTTTTTCTTACAAAATTATATTTTATTTTACACTTAATAGTAAATTTGTTAAATTTTCGAACAAGACTTATTAACCTTGACTATATATGATAGTATCCTTTTATTATTACTACTAATATTACTGCAATAGTCATCATGAGCATGATCATTATCTTAATTGTTATTTGTATTGAAATTCTTATTATTGTTAAGATAAGATCGTTTAGAGAACTAGATTATACTTAACGAAATATTGTTTATTGAATGAAGCGGCTAAAGGATATGTTTATTAAAAAATAAAGTTGAATGAAATAAACATTTATCAAAAAAGATCAACGTTGAACAAAATAAGCATTTATAACATTTTAAGAAATTTTAGCATATATCGTCTAACAAACAAGGCTTAACAAAACAACGTCTAACAAAAGGAAACGTTTAAGTGTACACTTTGTAAAACACTAAAGCTTAAATTTTATATCCCAATAGTCTTGAACAAATAAGTGTTTAAAGAAAAGAATCATTTAGAAAAAAACTTGTTAAATGATGTAATGAAACTTATAAAAAGTTTTATTGAGTAAGTGTTTAAAATTTTATATCGTCTACAGATCATATATCAGACACATTGCTTCCTAAACGATGCTTCTATCAAACGAGTTGACATATGGCAATATGTTGTAAACACCCAATACGCCTTAACATTTACCAACGTTTAAAATTTTTAATGCATGTACAAAAAACACATCTTTACTTGTATGTTTTATTCTCTTTATCTGTGTAAATCATGAAAGTGCAAGACCTTTATTCAAATTCCTGCACAAGAAGGATAAAGACGTTAAGAGATAGGAAGACATTTTGAGAATGTTTCCTTAATGCTTCAATCTCTATAGAACTGTATAAGCTACTTTTGTAAAAGCTCTGACAAAGCACTGCAACTCTGCAACGTAGACTTGAGTCTGACTACCTATCTAAAAAGGCTACGAAGTCTATGTGGAAGTCAATTCTCTATCTACTGAATCTCTGTCGAAGAAGGATATATATAGATTATTGCATGAAGAGAAGACCAAGAGATATGTGCATAAAGATAAGCTTGTTGTTATGTTGCCTCTCTACATGATCTAACACTTATTTGAAAGGGAAAGTCTTTTCAAGTATTCAGATTTCATTGTATTGAATCTATCCTCTCTTTGGGAGTTATTTGAATTTGTACTTGTATTCAAGAAAATTTTGATAATTGTAAATTCATGAGTGAATTAAAATACTTGTTTGTTTAGCTCATATGAGCTAAACAATCTATTCAGGTTGACTAATGTAAACCGGGAGTGATTCATACTACTTGTTGATAGGGAGAGCTAAGTACAGTTGAACCCATATCTCACATGAGTTTTTTATGATGACAAAAGAAATGTTTTATAGTTTCTTGCACAACAAAATGGCAAAACAATTGCTTGATTATATCTGTGTTTATGCTTGAACAAAAAATACTTGTTAAACTTTTGGCAAGCGTACCAATAGTCAACTGTAGTATAATGATTTTTAAGTAAGAGTGTCGATCCCACGAGGAACAACTTCAACTAAATAGATAAATTTATCTCAAAGAGCATATACACAAGGGTATTCAACCTGATTCATAATGGATTTTGATAATTTATACTACGTTGCGTAAAAGTAAAATATTAACAACAAATAAGTTAAAGAAAGTTTAATATGAGAAGTTGGGATTGAATTCATCTATCTCACTCGTCTGCAATCTTAATGAATATAAACATATAGCAACTGAAATTACCAATATTGATGCAACACACAAAAGTCATTTATAACGATTCCTTGTGTATAAAATTCATAAGATCAGTTCCTTGAATATTGATTCCTCACATATCCAACAAACTTTACAGCATTATATTCAAGTGTTATAAGCAATTGATAAACTGAAATCTATCCCTAGCATCGCAGGATATCAAGTATTCTTGTTCAGATCAGATTTTAGAAATACTTTCTAGTCAAAACTAAAACCCACATTCATGAAACTATTGATCAGATAGAATCAAGCACTAAGAGCAAAACAAAAATACCAATATTGAATAAAACATAAATGTTATGTATAAATATCACCAAATTACATCCGAGTTCGAATCGATTACATTCAATCCCAAGAGAAAAGATCAGTCACTCATGGTGGCCATTAACATTCTAAGAGATGAAGAAGAAGATCATACAACTAAAGTGGAAGAAAAACTCTTTGGGTAGCTCTGTGTCTTCTTTTCTCCACACTCTCTGTCTTCCTTCTTTCTTTCTGAATCGTCAGTATATATACTACGTGAATTCTCGCTTAAGCTAGATGATTATCGCTTAAGCGAGAAGAAACTTCTTGGAGAAGATAGTCATTTTCGCTTAAGCTAAATTATTTTCGCTTAAGCGAGAATGACTTTTAAATCAATGGCTTCCTGGATGAATCTAGCTTAAGCGAGATCAATTTAGCTTGGGCGAATTGTTGTAGGATTTACTCTTCTCTCTTTTATCTTTTCTCTTAATTTACCTGGAACATATACAAAATAGGGATCAAATGATTTCCTTTTAATCAACAACTCAGAAACATGTGATTACATTTCATCTTTCTTAGATTGGGGAAATTTGATACAAATGTACACAATTTAATACAGAAGTGCCAAAATTCCATATGAAAATTTACTACTTTTTTTGCACTTATCAACTTCCCCCAACCTAGTATCTTGCTTGTCCTCAAGCAAAGTAATAAGATCCCTACAGCTTTTCAAAACTCAAACTTTGAAATTGGTTATTTGAGAAATCAATTTCATAGTCCTTAGAAGACAAATTGTGTATTCCAAACTACAGATTCAAAATCAGAAGCAAGTGGTGAATCCAGTTATCAAATAAAAGCAGGATAAAAGTGCAGCAAATTTTTCAAGACAATCAATTGTAAGAACCATTGATTCTAACCAAGGAAATTCTCTCTTGAATCTTACAAGGGTGTGTTTCTCTCATTTCCACCGAAATTGAACAAATTAAAATTGCCAATCATTTTCAATCAAACCACACACACAATCAACATGAATCTCAAGGACTTTTAAAGGTTGTAATGAGGCTGGGCTTTCAAGAATTATGGTTTTTCAAGATAACAAAAGCACAACTTTAGAAAAGAGAGCATAACTACACTTTAAACTCACTTCCAATTCTACTCTCAATTCATCCCATCTCATACCTCAAAACCCAATGTTTCTTTTCACATTCATTATTCACTCCTTCTTTTTCTTCTTTCCTTTTCTTGTTTTTTTTTTTACATTTCTATACAATACTAAGGAGTGAATTATAGTACAAAATACTCAGCCTCTTTCTTTTCCAAGTACAATTCCACCAACCAATTCCCATTTTAAAATTGAATAAAATGCACCTATGCTCTTTATCCCTAAAGTGTGCAGAGGGAAAGGATACTAATTAAAGTTAAGGTTAAGGTGCATAATTCAAAGCAATTAGAGTCAAATGGGCTATCACAAAAGGATGATTATTCCTAGGTTGGATGTTTGGCACTGAGTTATTTAAATTCAACAAAACTGCCTTGATCATTTCCATGCTTCAAGTGTGATGTTATCCAAATGAAAACTCAAGCAATATCAACTTGACAACAAACAGTGGAAACTCTTAAACTGTTTAAGGATTCACACACTCACTGGGTTTTGTGTTTGGTTTCTTTCCTTGGTATATCACTTGTTACAATTGATTATCTTAACCAATTATCCAGCACTAATATCCTAGTCCCATTTAACTATGGATTCAACCAAAATTTTCCCTTTTTCTTTTTCAGTTCTACTATTTTAGGACACTTTTTTTGAAACTTGATTTCTCTTTACCCAATTTCCTCAAGAAAGATTTTCTTATAATTCCCAAAAAAATTCATTTTAGTTGTGTATGTGCCTCTTAATAACCAAGTTGAGGGGAACTGTTTGTATTTCCTGCTAGTAAAACTCTATCAATATAGTGCTTCCCTTCAACTCAAGTTGTTGAAGGAAGACTGGATGTAGGCTTGGCCGAACCAGTATATATTTATGTGTTGATCTTTCTATCCCTTCTCTTTTATAATTGTTCATATTCTTGTTTGATTGCATTCCAAGAAAACTTCAAAATTTTGAAAAGCTTTTGAAAGAACATTTTTTAAAAAGGAAAATTCGATTCACTCCCCTCTTGGTTAAGATAATTGGCCTAACTTTTTCTACACTTGTTCTATACCTTGAGTGGTTGATACTCATTGATATTAGGAGTGATTAATAATACACGTTGTAAATTAAGAATAGTTTATACTTGTTATAATCTTTGTTAAAGATTAGCTAAACCACTTAAGAAAATTGATACCAATATAAAAGTTATTTGTTACTCCTTTACTTTACAAATGTTTTTCAAAATGACTTTTAATCACATAAGTGTCTAATAATTATTATAGACAGTTTATGTGCTGCAAAAGTTATTAAATATTATTTTGCAAAAAAGTTTTACAACATTATTCAAACTTCCTTTTCTAATGTTTTTTTGTTTCACTTATTATATAGTCCACATGAATTATTACTGCCCAAGATGAATATAATCTTAAACTAATTTTGTTAATATCATACAAAATTTAAATTATTTTATTAAACTGTAAAATTAGTCCGTGAGTTTGACTCAACCTAATAGATCAAAGGTGCAAAGTGGGTTAGCTCAACTAAAATTGAATTTTCTTCAAACCATTATTATGACATGTTGAACCAATTAAAAATAGACATGTTTAGGTTTTAGTTTATATGTTAATATAAATTTAAAAGATAAATAATATCAAATCAAATAGGTTAAATAGTTTTCAAAATCTAATTAGTTGAAACAAGCCGGTACAAATTATATTTATGCAAAAAAAGAATTTTGGATGAAATGGAGATGCAGGGGATCGAACCCTGTACCTCTCGCATGCAAAGCGAGCGCTCTACCATTTGAGCTACATCCCCGGTTTACATCAAGCCTAACTAATGAAATAATATATTAAATTTCACTATTTTGATCCTAAATTTAACACATAAATGTATTTTGTAACTGTGAAATCTCAATTGATTTCGTTGTGGATTGCTATTTACTGAAAAAACTTAAATCGCATTTCAATTATTCTCAAATTAGTTTCGCTATATTTCATGAATTTGAGGTTTGTTAATATAGTTATTTTTTCTTTTACCCCTTTTACCTAACAATGAATTTATTATTAATGGGTGTTTATTTATTCTTTTTTTTCCCTTAAGGCATTAGTTGTGAAGGTTGACATTATGAGGAATGATTTAGAGAGGTGAAATGTAAGTTAATGAATATTGGATTTTGTTATTAGCGTACATTTCTCATTAAAAGAATGAAAAGATTAAAATAAATTTAATTAATATTTTTTAAATAGATGGATGAATTTCAAAGCTTTGAAAGAGTTTGATTTAAGTTAAATTAGAAGTAGTTAATCAATTGAAGAGATTATTTTCTATTAAAATGAAAGTATATTACAAAATTTTAGTACACAAAGAAACGGTACTTCCTTATTTGTTACTAGGATGATAAAAAAAATACTTTAGACTAAGTTTTGAAATAAGAATAACAGTGACGATAATAATAAAAATTGTTTGGATTCATCTTCACCAAAATTATTGATTTTATAAATGAATTTCTCTTTATTCTTGATAATTATTTTTATTTTGAACATCCAATTTTGTCCTTTTCTTTATATATTTTCATAATAATATAAATTAAATATTTTTTTACACAAATGTTAATTCAAATATATTATTTCTTTTACGTGTCTTTTTGTTGTTGGAATGAAAAAAATCAAAAACATTTTTATAATTTAATAAATATTAGCTAATTTCATTTAATTAATTTTAGGTTAAAATACTCTCTTGGTTATAGTATTTATTTGAAAATTTCAAATAAGTTTCCATATTGATTGGTCTTAATTTATTTCTTATTTTTTAAAATGTGTAATAATTAGATATTTTTTGTTAGTATTATATTTGTTGAAATTCCATAAATATCTTTTTATTTCCCAACGTCTTTGTGATTCTCTGTGCAATGCTTTTGAATATGTATAATCATTATATCTGTACAAAAAAGAGAAAAAGCAAAGCAGATAGAGCGATAATACGTTCATGCATTTAATGTTCTTATAACGTTTAGGCATGATCTGTAGTACGAGCATTTAGTGTGAGTTTGTGTTTATGAGAGTAGTATTTCATTTGATAAAATATTCAAAGTTTACTATTACTTTCTTTAGATGCGCTTTTGTCAAATACAATTTAATATTTTATACTTATCATTTTATTGTTTATCTTACTTGCTTTTAATAAAGATGTTTTAATATACATTTTTCTTAGATGTTTTACTCAATGATATTTCCTTAAGTGTTGTAATTTAAATTTCAAAACTTAGGTTATTAGACAATCTAGTTTATTTAGATCATCTTACCTTAATAACTTTCAAAATTTAATTATTTTACAATTTTACAATTTTATAATTTCATTATTTTATAATTTTATAATTTCATTATTTTATAATTTTATTATTTATAATATTATAATTTTATAACCATCACTTATTTAATAATTTTCATCAAAATATTTTATTATTATAATATTATTTTTCAACCAATGATCACTAAATTAATCTTGCCTACATTATTATTACAATAAAAATCTCCTACTACTTGTCTGGCGTCACAACTAGGGATGGCAACGGGTCGGGTCGGGCACGGGTAGTGCTTACTCGCAACCCGACCCGCTGGATAAAATCGTACCCGCTACCCGACCCGCTATCCGTCGGATACCCATTTAAAAAATACCCGCAGGTATTTTAAAACCCGCGAGTACCCGCGGATACCCGCAAAAAATTAAAAAAAATATATTTAATACATTTTAAAAATAAAATTTAAGTAAAAATACAAATATATATATATATATATATATATATAATCTAAATTAAATTAAATTAAATTAAATTAAATTAAAATTTAAGTTTAATTAAATTTAAACTAATAAAATATTATTTTATTTTATTTTTAATTAAATTTAATTACAACATATATAAATTATTTATTTTTTAATTTTTTTGCGGGTAAACGGGTACTCGCGGGACGGAAAGTATACTACCCGTACCCGACTCGTTTAGAAGCGGATATTAAAATACCCGCTACCCGTTACCCGCGGATAGTTACTACCCGCCGCGGATTTTACCCGCGGATACCAGTGCCCGCGGGTAAAATTGCCATCCCTAGTCAAAGCGTCTTCAAAAACCTATGACCTATTGAAAAATTTCTTTATCGAACAAAGACGTGGTCAATAATTTCTGCACTAACGATTTATTGATTTTGGATTGTATATAGAATAGTGAAATTCTAGTGGTTGAAATTTGTACAGAAAATTGTCATATAAATGATAATAAAATTATAAAGTAATATGTAAGATGAAATAAATAATACGATTGGACCGAACAATAATTAAGTTACAACTGAACAAGAAATTAAACAATTAAGACTTAATTAAAAATATATAAAACTCTTTATGTAACATCGCATTTTAATAGTATAAAACTACTAAAATAAAATATTATATATATATATATATATATGATGATAAACCATTAGATGAAAACAAACCTACAGAAATGTTATATATACATGTGGAACCATCTGACTCCTCATCTCTTTCACCATCATCTCTCGCTGGAACAACTGAAAATATTGTCTCCCTAAGCTCACACCATTTAAGTGATCATCGCAAAAGAGAAAACAACACAGACAAACAACACACAAGCAAGGATAAGCTAGAGTACAAACAATTAATGATATATTGGAACATGTTAAACATTATACACATGATACACATATCACACAAACCAATCAAATTGATTATGCATGACAATACTTTGACTGGATTGTCCGGACTTAGCATAAATGTCGAGTTATGGCGGGTTGTGCACTTGTGGTGGCCACTACTACTTTGCAAAGCCCTTGCCAATTGGGTTTTACCCTACCACACATCACAAGGTTAGTCCTCAAATGCCTTTTTGCCAAATGGAGAAAGGCCCCTCAGGCTTGGCCCTCCTACTACTCTCACCGCATGCGTTAAACCTCTCTATTTGTGAATGTATGGCCATTAAAGTGTCAGGATAATCCCCAATACTGAGCTCCTTGCATTCATACTAACACACTTAAAACCACCACTGAGAAGTTCCTCCTAGAACTCTTTTCCATACCTTTGAAACCATTGATATCACTTCACATTCACATAGTACACCAATACATGAGACTACTGATCATACATCAAATAAATAGAAACACCCATACAAGTCATCAGAAATCATACAATAACACAATTTCTTCATGGCATCTTGATACTCATACTTAGGTAAGGAAAACAACTCTGAAACCCTCACTAACAGCTCTGAAAGGGTCCAAAACCCTTAAACAATATAAAGAACGTCTAAAACGGACATCCAAAACCCTGAAAATTCCCCAAAAATGTTGCAATGGCGCTCAAGGTCGCCCAGGGGTGCTCGGGGAGCGCCTGGGAACGAGCTGCACAAAAACGAGGGTGCTTGGACGCGTCCAGGGGTGCCCGAGCCCCATACCAGTTGTCGACAACTTCGAAATTGGCTTTTGATGCACTTGGAACTTGTTTTAATGATTAAAGGGGTTTTCTAAACATTAGAATTGGTGGGAAATCACATTTATAAGTAGAAGTAAGCATCATTTGATCATTAAATCCAAGACTAGGTGTATCAAACCATTTTTTATACTCCAAAAGCACTTAAACTCGGATTTTCACCTTCTACACCAAATTTATGCAACCTAACCATTTGAACAAGTCCTAATTGACTCAATAATAGATTGCAAATCATGACCTATAACCCAAAACACCTGATTCAAAATATCACTTATCAAAAGCCATAAATCTAGCCTAAAATCAAGTTAAACTTCACCTATGAACCATAAACTATTCTTGTATCAGTTATATACCATTCTCACCACTCCAAAACAGTTACAAATCACCTCAAAGACATACCCAAATGTTCATTTCAATTCATACTCCTTCCCTTTAAAATTTACCTACTTAAAACCCTAAAATGGACTAAAAACTCAACCTACAAAGCCATTTTCCAGTTCAGAACAGATTTTACTGGTTTAATCATCTAGATAAGTCCTAATAGGTGTGATAACATACTCCTAACCTTCCAAAATAGTGCAGACCTTTTTCCTCACTATTTCACTACTCAACACCCTTTTTTTACGCCAAAAATGCATGAAAACAATCCCTATAAACTACTATTTTCATTTCATACAAATTTTAACCATATACCCTCCTAACAAGTTCTAAATTACCTCATGACAATACTAAAACAAATCCCATTACATTCCCATATTTATTTCTAAGTTTCACTACCCAAGACCCCTTCTTTTTAAGCTTAAAGTCTAAGTAACTTAATTTGTACCCTTACCACCACTTTAATTATGTTTCAAACAATGAAAGATCCTCATCACACACAAACAACACAGTATAAAACAACAAATTCATCTCCATATCAATTACGCTAACACCATCTCATAAAAACACAAATTTCACATACGTCAACTTTACTCCAACCCCAATTTCTACTAAAACGTCTAAAATTTATAAAATTACAAAATTTACACTACAAATACAATTAAGACAAGGTTTAGCTTCCCTTACCTTACAAGAAACAACCTTAACCCACAAAAACGTCCCGTTGGTTGCTTAAAACATAAGAAATTCCTAAACGGACCTACGAGGCACCAAAATTGAAACGGACAGAGTTTTTAAAACTCTAAATTCATCAAGAGCAACAAAAGAGAACTCAATGATACATGCATAACAACTCTATGCATGATCATTGATCGAAGCAAAGAGGACAGAAAAACAAATAGAAACTTACTTGCTCTAAGACAAAAATTGATCGGTTGGATTTGTAGACCTTGACACTATGATCGTCTAGACACCTCCTGATCGTCAAACAAATGACTTAGGAGCGAGAACACTTATAGAGAAGGTAGAGAACTCTAGAAAAGTGATTTCTAAAGAGATGATACGTTTTAAAATAATGAAACTCGTTTATAACAAAACTATTTATAACTAAACCATTTAATATTAAAATAACTGAGTCTCACTATTTTTAAACTATCATCACTTCTAAATATCATTTTTTGGAATTTTACACTTTACTTACTCAAAGCACAACAAAAATTTTAGTAGAAGGTACGGAATTTGTTAAATACTTTAAACTTAATTAAATTTATTAATCATAATAAACATATGTTTATACTTTTATGATAATAAAAAAATATAATTAAACAATTTTATATAATAATTATTGTAATGAAAAATAATATTAAACTATAAAAGAAAGTAAATATATAAAAGGAATTAATTATACAAATATTTTTTATTTGTATACATATAATAAATATAATAAAAAGAGTCTTTATCTTTTATCATAATTATTTTATTTGTAGTTTATTGCAAATGATAAAATTTTTAAAAATAATTACGCAAAAATATAATATTCATGTTCATCATTAGCCGTGGACTGTGAACAGGGCTAATGATGAAGCTTTACCAAAAGAAGAGGCAACTATTGCATGCATCTACACCAATAGGATTAAACGACCGAAACAAACCTTAATCACAGTCCAATATTTTACTCTAAATTCCTCTTCAAGAATTTGGTAAACTGAAAATAGAAAAACTTTAGAAGACAACCAACTCCTGCAACTACACACAGTGCCTTCACCAACTCCGCACCAACTTCAATAGCCATGTGTGTGGGCCCCGCCACTCTTTCACAATTCTCAATTATGACGTATTATCCAAGCAAAATAAATTCAATCCAAAAGCATAGTAACTCAGAAATACTTTTGCTAAAACTGCACTTCGATGGCCAAACCTTGAACATCATTAAAATATCCTAATTCATTAAAATGATGTTATAACCTATTTTTCACAAATGCAGAAAATCTCTCTACCAACAAAATAAACAAGACCTTAGCGGTCGTTATGAAGTGGAGCCTTAACCATGCTTGTACTAATAGACAAACCTCACCTACCCCGGACCGGACTCCGAACGGTTCAACCAAACACCAACGGTTCAACCAAACACCATTGTCCTTCATTCCATTCATCCAACCGGTTCGAACCGGCCTTTTCATTCCTTATATTAACCTCCCTTCAGCACCACCACACCTTCAAGCTCAGATCAACTCATCAAGTCACTGAAAAAGGAGATTGAAAAGGAACCAAAAAATATTCCAATGGCAAACAACGGTGAACAAAATCAAACTGAAGCTGGAAGGCACCAGGAGGTTGGGCACAAGAGTCTTCTCCAGAGTGATGCTCTTTACCAGGTACATCCATTTGCATTCCTTTGTTTATATGTTTTTCCTAATTTTGCCCCCCAAATGTTTGTAACATGTCAATTATGGGATCTTGACAAAATGGTTTTGGTTATGCTGTGTGCAGTATATTCTGGAGACCAGTGTCTACCCAAGAGAACCTGAATCCATGAAAGAATTGAGAGAGTTGACGGCAAAACACCCTTGGTATGTGTAATTCTCTGTTCAATTGACACCTATTGCTTGGTTTCTCTGCTCTGGATTTCTGAGTTTTTGAAAACAACAGGAACATCATGACTACCTCTGCTGACGAAGGACAATTCTTGAACATGCTCCTTAAGCTTATCAATGCCAAGAATACCATGGAAATTGGTGTCTACACTGGGTATTCACTGCTTGCCACCGCCCTCGCTATTCCTGATGATGGAAAGGTATAAAATCCAGAGGTTTGCACCACCAGTAATAAATCTATATTTTCTCTAAAAAAACAAAATTTTCCGATAACCATTTTCTATGCAATTATAGCATAGTGAAGTGGGTATTCATTGATTTGGTCAAGTTTTGGGAAAGAGTAACTGAATATAGTATAAGGTTCGGATATAAGTGATATATAAATTTTGTTTATCTTTTTCACTACCTTCAAACTTCAATCTAACCACACACTCATTCATCAAACGGGTCCAGTTTTGGCATCACGTGATAAGAAAAAATGTCTAAACCCTGGATTACTGCTTGTATTTGGCGCAGATCTTGGCCATGGACATTAACAGGGAGAATTACGAGCTGGGTTTACCTGTAATTAAAAAAGCTGGTGTTGACCACAAAATTGAATTCAGAGAAGGTCCTGCTCTTCCAGTTCTCGATGAGATGATTAAGGATGTAAGCTTTTTAATCTCTTATCCTCCCTGTCCCAATTGCAAGATGAAAAAGAAACATCGGTTGGAGGAGTGAAAAGAGGGTAACTGAGTAGTTATTGTGTGTTGTGAAATGCAGGAGAAGAACCATGGGAGCTATGATTTCATCTTTGTGGATGCGGACAAGGACAACTACATCAACTACCACAAAAGGTTGATTGAGCTTGTCAAAGTTGGAGGCTTGATCGGGTACGACAACACCCTATGGAACGGTTCTGTGGTGGCACCCCCTGATGCTCCTCTCAGGAAGTATGTTAGGTACTACAGGGACTTCGTGTTGGAGCTCAACAAGGCCTTGGCTGTGGACCCCAGAATCGAAATCTGCATGCTTCCGGTTGGTGATGGAATCACTCTCTGCCGCCGGATCAAGTGATTGCTTGTGTTGTTGCTTTGCTTCTTCTTCACACCTCATGATGATGATTGCTGTAGTGATCATTGAGTTGCAGCTAATGGATTTAAAAGAAATCTATACTTTTCTTTTACTTTTCAGCAAAATATTTTCTGTCCGTATTTTTCTCTATTATTCATATGCAATTGCCAAGTGACTTTTCTCTTATTTGATGTATTGCCATCAATTTGGTTTATTGTGAAGCCAATGATTAGGAAATGATGCATATGTTGAGGAGAGGGTGGATCAAGAACTTCTGTTTCAAATAAAAAACTGTCAAAAGATTCATTTTCTCTACAGTTATTGTGATGAAGGTGGATCACCAAAAAATAATTGAAGAATTGAATAAATCTGAAATGAGAATTATAAGGACTGAATGAAGTCTGGGCAAAATCAGTTCTATATCTTTAACAATTGCTGAATTAACAATGCAAGAGAGAAGAAAAATGCTCCATTGTTAGAAATTATTTCCGGAATTTTTATTTTTGTTCACCTTTTGATTTCGCATTCTATATCTTTCCTACTTTCTATCAAACATATTCCTACCTGTTTTTTTTTCTTTTTCATAACTTCAGTTCTACCAAATACCACCAATATTAATTTATTTTGGTTAACTACCCTAATCACAGACAAATCAGATTGGGCACTCTATGTAAGGATTACACAATGTGACTATCTGATACCTTTCTCACAAGGTGTAAGGGTACATAAACATTCAATACACGCATTTAATATTTCATATGAAACGAGTCAATTGGAAAAAATCCCTTTATGATATATATATTTGTGTGTGTGTGTTTGTATAGTTTTTGTAAATATAAAAGTTAAATATAAAATACAAACATGTTTTCAACTTGTATTTTAACTTAATACTCAATAAATTTATTATATAATTAAACTTTTATTCTTAATGATTAAACTTGTAAGTACAATATAATTGCAGGGAAGACCCACTGGTGACTGTATTTTGTGTCTGCAGAATTGTTTCACTATTTAATATATTGTATTCTTTATTATGTTGAACATATTTTCTAATTATTTAAAACAGTTAAAGTATATATGTAAAGTAAATATTGTAAAAAAGAACGTATTAACTGAAAGCATTATATATTTATATTATTAAAGTTTTCTTTAATTGAAAAATCAAATAAAGATCGATGTTTAATAGTTTAATAGTTATTAACATATATATAAATAACAAAAATAATGTGTAACAATTGAGTTTTAAGTAAATTTAATAAATAAAAATCATAATTTACTTTTCAAGCAGTCTCTTTAACTTTTTTTTAGAACACATAGTTCATAATTTCTTGAGTTTTAAAAAACTATAAATAAAAACTTAATATTGTGATTTACTTATAACACACTTAACAAATTTAGCACACATGCATATACACAAACGGGCACACCCCATTCTCATCCACCCACCCATTTTAAGCTTATTTTCCTAAAAATGGAAATAAATTTCTATGTTATTTTTTTATTACTAATTTTATCTTTTTGTAATTTTTAGTTATTTATTCATTTAATAAATTGTTAAAAAAATTATACTTAAAATATTTATTTTTTAAAAAATAGTTGATTTTTAAAATAAATAAATAATTATTATTTTGAATATGTGTCCTTAAATACTAGTGATTTACTTTATTATCCATACAAGCATTTCAAAAATTAGATTTTTAATCATTTGATATTTTTATTTATTTATTTATTTATATTATCTTGCTGCCGTATATAAAATTTATTTTATTTTTTATCTATTTATTTTATTTTTAAATTGATTTGCCTCAAAATGGAAATACATTTCTATACTATTTTTCATTATTAATTGTAATATTTTATAATTTCTTATTACTTACTCATTTAATAAATTATTACATAATAACTTATATTTAAAGTGATAATTATTTTTTATACTATTTTTTTCATTTTTAATTTTATCCTTTTATAATTTTTAATTACTTCATCATTTAATAAATTATTAAATAGTAACTTAAATTTAAGGTTTTAATTATTTTTCTATACTATTTTTTAAAGTGTCACTTTATTTTTCTATCCATTTAATTTATTTTATACTAATTTACCATACAAGTGAAAGTATATTTTAATTCTATCATTTAATATATAATAAATTATTGACCCTAGATAGATGATATTCCTTATCCAAAATATAAAATAATTGAGAAGGAGTGAGTGTAATTTAAAGCATCTAGACATTGAGAGGACTAATATGTATATTTATTAATGTTTTTTTGTAGTTATACAAGACATTAATTTGTGATTTAAACTTATTAATTTTTATGGTTTCGTAGGAAAAAAAAGATAGTCGTCCAGCAGACACAAAGACTTAATGATGCATTACACATACTCCCACATGGTGGTTATGCATTATTAGAAAAAGAATATTAAAAAAACTAGTGTTGAGGCTTTATGTCTTGAGTCACCTGACTTAGTACCTCCATCAGCTAAGTATGAATTATGGAAGGCTACACGAACTAAGTCTGATGGTCAAATGACATCCCAGACGACTCAAGTTATATCACAAAGAATTGTAGGTAGACACTCTTAACCCATTATCATAGTTCATATAAATTTTATGTAACAAACCTTTTTATGTATCAAAGTTCATTACAATATGCAGGATGAGTTAGTTGAGCAATAGACTTAGGGTACATTTGTGGGCCAAGGTAGGGAGGACATCCTAGCAACAACCATAGATCGGCTAGACCACCCAAATCGTGTGTGTGCCGTTAGATGATCTATTGGACTGAGAAACTACTTTGGCCCTAAACCAAAAAGGATAGACGCCTTGAGTTAGAAGGCGTTGAGGAAGTTGGAGCAACAGATGGAGCTCCAAATGGAGGAAAAATTCAATGAGCGCATGAGCATTGTCATGGAATGCCTCGAACAATAAGAGCAATATCACAAGCTTCTTAAGGAAAAAATTCAGATGATGTTCTAACAAAAGAGGGAGGACATCCCCACAAAAGATCTAACCATACGTCGTGTGAGTACCAAAAGCTCATGCCCTACTGCAAATCCTACTGATTACAGTTGTTAGTATGAGCTTTTGGTTAATGAAGATCTTCCGCACGTAGTGATCGTGGGATGACAGATTGCAGGAGGACAAACCATTCATGGTGGTCTTTTATTGTCCACCCATGCGCGAGTAACAATTCATGAAGTCAGAGACCCCCATGCTCAAGAGCCTATGCCAACTTCTGAAATACAATTCGTGGGGAAGGCCTTAGGCACATTTATAGCTTGGCCTAAGGTTATGATCATGCCATATTTTAGCCCACTAGCGGTATTATATTGTTATTCTTAGTATTTTAATGTTCAAGTTATAAATAAATTATTCATAAATTTTATAAATGTTTTTTTTAGTTCTACCGTCTTGACAAACAGCTAATGGCTAAACTTGTGAGCCATGAAGGTGATACGATAGCAGAAGATGGTCATGATCCTCTAGCCAAGTTGATGAAAAAAAATACACAAGTTGAATAAAGAATCGATAGAGCTAGAGTGGGAGTTTAGAGTATTTGGCCTCTAGTATCATGTGCCATTGTATATTACTCTAAATGATGCACTGGAGGTCGTTGGTAGAGAAATAATGTTAAACATTTCAGTCATACAACTATGGTACATGTAAGATTTTTAATTGTGTTTCACTTTTTAAAAATTCAAATTATTACTTTTTAATATATACTTAACTTTATTGTTATAGGTACATGGACACTATCATAGTGGACCAAGGTTGGGCAACCATGTAAGGCTTTTTTCAACCTCAAGTCATTCAACCATTTGAAAACACACTAAAATACAAGCAATTATATATGCAAACATAGATGGATGAGTCTAAAAGAGAGTTGTATATCGTGTTATACATTGATGGGTATGTGTTACTCAATATTGTCCACTTTTATCAACATTTAATTAATAGATTCACTATTTTTTGGTACATGATAGGGACCATTAGCAAATGATTGTGATCAACCAAGACAAGCCCAAGTTGATGGTTTTATTCCCTACATAAGAAGATGAAATTTGACTTGAAATCCTTGTTACAAACGTAAGTATTATATTATTTCATATCAATTCATTCTGATATTATATTAACTTATGTTTCAAATGTTTCAAAAAATAATAGAGTTATGGGTAGGCCCAAATTGAAGCAAATTGAAATAATATATCATAAGGTTGACATTCATTGATATTTAACTTACTAATTTTCGTATGTGAAATTTAGACCATCATACTTAGAGCTGTCAAAACGGGCTACCCGGCCAGACTCGGCCCAGTCCACCACGGTTTGGTCACTTAGTGAGCCAACCTAACCCGGTTCATTTATTAGCGAGTCAGAAAAATTCAAATTCGACCCATCCCACCACGGGTTGGTGGGTAAACGTGTTGGCTCACTGGCTCACTTAATTACAATTTTTTTTTAAATACAAAAAGTACAAACTTTCTATAATTCAAATATAAACAAATTTCACTTCCAACATGTGTGTTTAATTAATTTTGAAAATAAGGAACTTAAATAATTTTTTCAAGCAAAAACAAAATAATAAATATTTTCTTATAAAATTAAAATTAAATTTTAATAAAATAAAATTAGGTAGGTGGGTTGGTGGGCCAACCCGGCCCACCACGGGTTCAACCTGCATGAGCGGGGTTTAAATGAGCCGGATTAAAATCTGACCCGCATAAAAAAATATAACTTTTTTCAAACCCAGCCCAGCTTAAACCCGTGGTGGGCCGGGATGGTCCATGGGTTGTGACCCATTTTGACTGCTCTAATCATACTATTTTTTTTTGTCATGTTTAGTGTAAAAAGCAGACAAATTTCTAGGCATGCGGGTGATACATAATGTCATGGATGAAGACCTTCATCCGAGTATGAATTAAAGATTATTGGACTAAGGTAATAATTTAGCTTTGAAATCTTACAAATCACATTCACTTTCAACATTAGAATGAAAATAATAGTAAAATTTTCTTGATTTTGCAGCGATCCAACAATCCATCTTTATTAACAGATGCCACAATTAGAAAGCTAAGGTAGGAATGGACATGATATCTTTTGGAAAGATGGAGTTAGGCTAAAACAGTTTACTTTAAGTTATTTTTTGTTTTAATATTGATAGCTTTAGTTTTTAGTTTTGATATAGTTTGAATTGTGAATAGATAAATTCTAGATATATCAATTGGAAATACTGATTTTCTTATTTTTAGGTGTGGTAAAATTCAAAAGAAATGAATCATTTATTAAAAAAAACCTATAACAATGTCGGCCTATGCACTACTCAAGGTTAAAATATATATTGGCGTCAGCCTATACCATGACCAACGTCAACTTACTTACAATGCAACTCTAGGAGAAAATATTCGTTGAGCGAAATTTATGGCTAAGCGATTTTGACGGCGACCCCTATAAAGCTGATGTCAACTTCTCCCTTCCCATCCCATAAAAGCCACACCCATTGATCACTACTAAGCGCGAGAGAATTGTGTTGAACTCCATATAACGTCACATGTTATAAGAGTTCGACATCAAGTAATATCGATTTTATAGGCCAACGTTAATTTAACACTCTTGATATAATGTCGATTTCGTATTAGACGTTAAAGGCCAAAAAATACCAACATTGAAATCTTTTTTGTACCAGTTATCTGAACTAAGGGTAGGATGTATTCCGAAAATTTTTAGAACTGATTTAGTATATTTTTAAATTTAATAAATCTTCATCTTTATATCAATTTTTACTCAATGTAAAATTTCCAATAATTTTCCCAAGAAACAGAAAAACTAACCTGATTCTAATATCACTTGTTAAATTTATTGAAAAAAAAATCACAAAAGAAACACAACACAATAAGAATCAAGCTCAATCACACAAAAAATTAATACCAATCTTAAGTAAACTTTAAAACAATGAATTAATAAATCTATTCATTATACGGTGCTTAACTGTTTCATTTTTATTGAGATTTAAACTAATACTTAGATCCCAATAACTATATTTTAATATCGTCTTTGACCTTTCACCCTTCTGCTATAAAGATGTATTACTTAGCGTTGGATGTACAAGGAAATCTTTCATCAAGGGTACATAGATTCCAGCCACGTTTAACCGGTTAAAAGTATCAATCAAACTAGTAACTAATGTGTAATTACCAGAACATTTAACTACAATAACTATGTTGTTAGGTATGTCTCATAGCATGCCTTCAACTTCCCTATTTCACAAAGAATTATTTTGAAAAAAAACAATGCGCTATCAACAATTTTATTTTTCCCCTTTTAGCTAAATTTAAACAAGCACGCACAGAAGTGTTAAGTGTTAACTACAGCACAGTTGCGTCATGACGAGGTGTTATAACTACCCAAAATAGGTGGAGTATACATGAGATTCACGAACCTCGTCTGCCCGATAGACTTCACCAACCTACAGTGGCCTTCCTACCTGAAAATACATTTCAGCCTACATGTTGATGATTTACACGCCTCAACCGTAGTCCAACATCTGCATCATGATCTTGTTGATTTAAGCCCGTACCAAGTAAAATAGTGTCCTGCAATTCTGTAGAAGTTGCTGCTTCATTTGCTTTCTCAACATGTTCTCCGTAGTTATGCAACCTTCGGCCAATGAGATACCGGTCATCGCGTATTGAGTTATGAAGATTTGTGAACCAGACATGGAATCTTTTGGCACAGAAGCACAAGAAACTGAAACAGAGGCATCCCAACCATGCAAACCGATAGACAGCAGAATTGATCACCAACGGATACCCAAGCACTGGGAATACACCTTTGGCCAAAACATAAGGTACACATAATGCCGTCAACAACTTCATTATGATCGGAAGTACAATCTCCCGAAGGACCCAGAGACCTTGCAACCTGGAAAACCCATCCTCTCTCACCCTCTCAAATTTGACTCGCCAACTTTCATCCACCAAAGGCATCATGTGGTCCAACATAACCTAATGAAAGAACCAAGTCAACAATTTAAAAATACCAAATAGATACATTCAACTCAATCATGTAACAAACATTTGGGAGATAGATAATCATTTACAAACGGGATGTGCCAAATAAATTTCACACATAAAAGGATAGGGAAGAGCAAAAGGGGGCAACTCAAATTGTTAGTTTGTTAAGAAAAGGTTTCCCATCTTCGTCAGCTGAATGGAAATTGATCATCTGAAATTCGTACATGGTAACCAAACTAAGTCGTAGTTCATCAAACTAAATCTCCAAGTAAAAAGCTCTCCTCTGATTACAATTCCAAGAAACCAAGTAAACTCACCCAGATTTTCCCTCTAAACTCATTTCTCCAAATTCTATTCATTCTTACCAACCTACTATAAATCATTCAAAATTCAGTATTTATCAACCCTTGCCAATTTAACCCCACCCCCCTAACTTCACAATACCCTATTATGTTTCTTTTTTAAGTCTACCAGAAAATGAAGAAAAAATACCATGTACCCAAAAAAAATTATATCAGAAATATGAAGAAATAACCAACCTTTAACCCCACAATGGTGTTAGCAACATCAATAAAACATGTCATTGGCATTATATACTAACTTCTTTGTGATTTGAAGCCAACACTTACATAACCAGTCCCAAATTCCCCAGCCCAGATTACAATGAGGTTTATGTTTAGGTTGTCAGCAACTAGCATAAAACTTGGTTAGTCTTTCATGACAATAATAGATGAGGAAACAAACAAGAAAAAAACGTAACAAGTCTTAAACTAAGAGTGATTGGTTGGGGCTACATGAATCACATAATGCCATTGGGTTGAAAATAAACATATAGGAGAAATATTCCAGAAAATTGATACCATAAATACCGATTCAGCAGGATATAAATTTACCAGGAATAGTGTACTGCAGAAATAAGATTTTTTTCTTATTTTTTACACAAAAAGTAGGTTTTCCACATCACATCAATCATAATATATTTTGTACATACCATTCAGTATTTAATAAACTTGTTAAAGTTTTGTACCAGAAAAATTAAAGCCAGGAAAAAAGCTGATAATAAAAGGAAACAAACTCACCAATCTAGTCCATATCTTCAGAAATATAAGGCCTAATGCCCAGTCTTGATAAAGGAGGAATACTGGACTTTCATCCACAGGAACTCTCATTGGCACAATCACCAAAAGCTCAAAGAGAAGACCAATTAGCACTGGGATAATGAATATCTGATAAAACATAGGAATTAATATACTTACAAGCAAATACAGATATATGCAAAATCAAATGACCAGCTTCAGTAACACAGTGATTAGCAAGAGGATCATCCTTACCCATATAGACAGAAGTGCAGAACTCTTCACCAGAATGCCACACCATTTCCATACTTGGCCAAACAAAACAGAAGCTCTCCTTTTTCTTATCTGTTCAATTGAGTATCTAACTCCAGCAACAGCAGTCCAGATTACATAGCTTCCAATGATAAATGCATACAGATCTGTGAAAAGAAATAAGGTCATAAACACATGCAAAGTTTGAAAACCTAGTTCAATCATTTACATACCATTGCATTTAATCCCATGAGTTATGGGAAGGCGAGGAATAAAATTGAAAAGTGCCCGGCCTAGTGAAATTGGTACAACTATCAGAGCAGAGTTGAAGACCAGGAGTGTCATCCAAGCAATCACCAGCAGAAGAACAATGCGAAGCACAAAGGCATAACTGCTATAGCCATAGCAAAATATTTAATTAGATGGTGACATGGTAACTAACAACAGCTAAAACAAGCATATGTAAAGAAACTGATGAGTCTGCTAGATTCGTTTCTTGCATTGAGTTAACTAAAAAAATTGGGAGAATGAAATATAAGATAATTCATAAATGATAGTTGTAGGATTTCCATCAGAAGGGAACTCACTCTGAGTCCGATTGCTCATCATTCTCATAATCCTCTACAGCATTCAGTTCTCCAACTGTACTAACGGCCCTGTTCAAATTATCACCTGCAAATGGCATCAAGCCCAGATCATGCACTCCAGCTTGTACTACTTGTAGCCTTTCTTGCCTACCTGGCTCTCCATTTCCATTATCTTGATTTACACTGTCATCAGGTCTAGGCAGTAAGAAATCAATCAAACCAAGAGCCCAACCAACAGCAGTAAACCAATAGCGAAGTAGAGATTTTATAGTTGTCCTCAATTTAAAATGCTCAATAGCAAATGGGATACAAATCTGAAAGAGAAGCATGTCAGCTGGAATTTCGGTGAACGGATCAGATACCCTGCAAAAACATTCATATTCATAATTTAAAACTGTGATACAATATCCATGGAAACTACCAAAATTGATGAAGGGGCTAGCTTACGATATGTCAAGTGGGAAAATGGAAGGTGCCATCCGCATGGCAAGTTTGACAGGCAAGAATACCAGCATCACAATCAGACTCCCATAAACTGCAACAGATAATAAAACCCTGCGAGCATGTTTGTGCACAGGATCATCTATAAGATCACGAAATGGATTATAGTTTGGATCTGCAGGGTCCCGAAGGAAGTACAAAACTCCATTACGTAAAACCTGTCATTGCAAACAAATAAATCATGTGAAACGGTGAATAACAATATAAGCAGGACTTTAAAAACTATATCGTGTGACAAGAAGTTACCCCTCTAAGAAGGCTGACAAATATGCTAATCTGTAGCATGTACACAATCCCAACAACCCAATGAACCAATGAGCTTGCTAAAGGGGATGCAGAGAAGAACTGAACTCTGTGAACCATTGTCTTCCCAAACATCTGAATGGTACAAACATCAAGCCACCACCCACACATCAAAGGAAATACCCCAAGCTCAATTATTAAGAGGAAAGCAACCTTAACCATGGTCATCAAATGCTTCATTGCTGCCAAAAACTGCCTGAAGAGGGATGGTATTGTCTCTGCAATAGAAGCAATCCCATAAAACCTTCCCATGGTCAAAGGCTCACCCTTTGTGTAACGAATTAAAGCAACAATCCCAAAGTAGCAGAAAATTAGAGTAAGTATAAAAACATATCCAATAGCTAGAGTAGTAACATCAGAAAGCCTTGAGGTTCCAATCAAGCCTCCTTTCAAGATAACAGCTGAGGCAGATGTTATGTTGTTTGACATTTCACTCAACTCACTAGTGTTCGCTTTCACCATTTCTGCAACCTGACCAATTGTCCCACTTTCTTGAGTTTCAGATGACAAGTTTTTAACAGCTGTTAATGCATTCTTTAATGTAATATTTGCCAGAGAAAGAGATGTGTCTGCAATTGGGGCCACAGCTGACAACACAGGACCACTAGCAGTTGAGAAGAACCAGGATAGGTAATGGAGTATGATACGACCCAATGAGAATGGCACAAAGATTACAACACCAAGGAAAATCATATTGCTCGCCAGCACCTGCTTAGAGAAAATAAATTCAGTTTGAAGTAAGAAATGTGACAAGTAGCAAATTCATTTTTCCAGAGAACAAAAGAAGACGATTTCATACAAAATTAATCAGAAAAAGCAACAATTTAAAAAGCATAAGAATTTCTTCGGTCAACAATATACAATGAACCCTAGACATAGGTAAATAATCAGAGAAAAATTTATTTTCAGTGAAATATAATAAAATTTAGACTACAAACAATAGCATCAACAGAATGATCAATCAACATAAGGAAAATAAAGTGAACTACAAATTCTTTCTTTAGTGATAAAAAATTCATGCCACATTTGATTTTGAGTGAACAAACTCATCAAACAAATAGAATTTAAATCCAACTCAATCTTATAAAGCAACTTATGAGATTAAGTTTGCACCCACTTATATGCTATAATTTGGTTATATTTCTAGTTAATGTAAGATCTCCAACACACCGAGAACTGAACATCTAGAGCATGAGGAATCAAATAATGGATGGCATAATAGGCTATATCGTATCTTAAGAAAGTAAAATCTAAATCTAACTCAACCTTTATAAGGTAAGATTTTCACCTACTTATATATTGAGACTTGGTCATATCTCTAGTTAACATAAGATCTCCAACAGAACCATTGAAAATCATGCGATTACAAGTTCCTAAGTACTTAATACTTATAATTAATATTAAGGAGACAACAAATTTTAACCAGCTTATATCATATAAAATCCTATCATCCACATGGAATTACAAAAGTTAATTATCAAGGGTACATCTCATTCATTACCCCAAAGAAGCAGACCAAGAAGATCATTTCCGCATATATAATATAAATAATACTTGAGTAGACAGTACAGCTTGTCTACCTCAATAATCTAATACATTTTGATAAACACTTACTAAGTAATGGAATTTAGTAATTTATTAAAATTCATTAAATCAGAAGTTATTTAAAAATCAGTTAGACTTACAGTAAATGCATTTTCAACCAAATGAAAAACTGGACCCTGCATGCCAACAAGTTCATCAAAGGGAACATCTTCAGCTCCATCAGCATCATCCAGACCATCAAACATCTGTTCAACATGTGCCTCAAGTCGTGCAGCTTGCATCTCCCACCGTGCAGCAACATTTTCAGCATTTCTCCTAATTACTTGGCCTGCACCTGCAATTCCTTGTGCTCCACCAGCATCTTCACCATTTCCATCAGCATTTGCATTTCGATTAGCTTGTACAGGTGGTCTTCTAGCCATTCGAGCACCATTTCTGTCCACTTCATCTTCTCTATCAGCATCCTGACCCCCAATTTCTCGCAAATGCCTAAAGTAATCTCTCAAAGAAGTGGCCCCAAGAAAAATGAAGACAATGCTTGCAGAAAGTAGAAAACCATGGAGGCAATCAGTCAAGATAACAGCTGTCGATAAATGGCTTAAGAATAACCTCTGGGCTTCACCTAAACTCCTCACAAAAGCTAACCGCCATATCCAGAATGTTATGAAAGGTATAATTAAGAGCCACACAGATAGCACAAAACTCAGGCGCAAAAAGAATTGAAGAACATGACATGCTTTCATTGCCATTCCAACCACAAACTCTTGAAAAGGTAACCTAGTTGGGGCATTCTCAGCATAAACAGGAGAGAATGAAAATGCATGCTTGCAGACCTGCAGCACATATGAAGCACATTTATAAGAAAAAAAAATCCCAATAAGGAAGAAACAGGTACATAAAAATGGTGCAAGGAGGGGTTAATTTACTTTGACAGATTTTGGAATAAAAAACCTACCATTTAACATAGCATTTGCATAATTTACAAAAACAAATCTATAGCGTGCTTAATAAACTCTTGTAAGACTAAGACCAAGGATAATTATTTTTTATTCTCTTTTTGTTGATGCTATCAAGTTCAAAATTGCAAATTGTTGTGCCTCAGCAACCGACTTTAGCTTTCAACTATAACCATTAGGCATAAACAGGTATAATACATTCCTAGCATTAGCCGTTCAATATTTTAACATGAAGAGGAAATCTAACATATGGCAGCCCTATTTGGTTTCCACTTTCCATCATCCTTAGCAACAAAATGACAAATTAAGAAATTTTTGGATCTTTAACTTCATCACTGGAAAACTTATTCCTGCACAAGTTACCGTAATTCATTCATCAATCAGAAGCAGTACAAAATACACGCTACTCTGCGATAAAAATAACTAATACGACGTCGTTTACACAAGAACAAGTCCCAAACACAAAAAAATTCGGATCAGAAATCCAATAAAAACATGTTAATTCACGTTGAAGATCAGATAGGGTAAAACCTCGCATTGGCGCGCGTTGCTGTGATTAAGCCACTGAAGGAGACAATCCTGGTGCACAAACTTGATGCTCCCGCTGCAAGCGCACGGATACCGGAGTGGATTCTCGGCGTCGCCAGGGTTCCGGCAAATCCGGCATACGTCCTCTTCCTCCTCCTCCTCGTCATCGTACTTGGCTGGCACGGCTGCCGTCCCCATCGCCGAAGAGGTAGACTCGATCTCCTTTCCCTTGGGACCGCGCGGCGACGAAGCGGAGGAGGAGGAAGAGGAGGAGGAAGGGGAAGACGACGACGGGGAATTGGCGAGTGTCTCGACGGGGATGGGACCTCCGTCAAGGGAAGGAGGTGGTTCGTGGGCGATCTCCATGACGGTTTGGACCGAAACGGCCGGGGACCGAGTCGGCGGTGAGTCAGGGCGGGTCAGGGAGAAAGTCGGTGAGGGCGAGAAAATGAAGGGAGAGAAAAAAGGGAGAGAGAGATGAGAGAAAATGGAGAGTGATTGAAGATTTTGCCGTGGAGATTTAGGGTTTTCCCGAGATTGCCCTCGTTCGGTGGTTATAGTATATTACGCCAATGTGTAGGTGTTGGGTGACGTATATGGTCATGTGGGTTTTGGATCACGTGGCATCGTCTGATTTGTTCTACCTGTTTTATAGTAATACTCTACGCCAAAATCTATGTATGAAAATACTAATTACTAACTATTCCAATATCATTAAAACTATGTTTTGACTTTAGGTTGATTTTCTTCATATAACGATTAATATTGAATGAATCTTATATTGTTTAAAAATATGCTTTAATTATTGTATTTTCTGTTCAAGTATTGGTGTGAAATATTAATTTTGACAATTAATTGTAGCTATAACTTTATTGATTAGGACTACCTTCATTGAATTTTTGTTGCTGTTATATTGAATTTTTGTTTACCAATTTTGATTATGGTAAAATTACATATTAAAAGAATGTCATGTTTTCGAAATGTTAAAGAATTAATTTCACAATTAAAAATTAGAGAGGTATCAAAACCAAATTTGATTTAAAATATAAAAAATCTATGGAGTTAATAAAAGGTACATGTAGAGAATTGAAAGTGAGAGAGTGAAAACAGAACAAATTTAATAAAAAATGAAATTGTATGAAATGAAATATATAAATATAAAACATAAACAATAAAATATTATTTATTATTCATATTTTATTTTTTTATTTATTTTATTATAATAGGGAATATAAATATTAATAAAAGTTAATAGCACAATTAATTACGACTTTTAATTACAATATAAATGTTATAAATATTAATAAATACATAATATATGGAAACTATACCATCAATTATATTATAAATACCTTATTAATATTTATGACATAATTGATTATATTTTAAACACAAATTTATTATTAATTAGATTGTAAACACAGATTTATAATTGATTAAATACAACTTATTATGTTTTGTATTTTTAAATTAATTTATTTACTTTCTGTTTTATTTTTTATAATTGTCATGTACATATTTTTTGTTTGTGGATTGTGATCTTTTTTAGTGGTTTAGAAATCATAATACTTTTCATCTTAGTGTTAGCGCTCGGTCTTATACTAGCATTTATACTAGTGTTAGCGCTCGGTCTTATACTAGCATTTATGCTAGTGTTGTAACGCTCGGTCTTATACTAGCATTTATGTTAATGTTAGCGCTCGGTCTTATACTAGCATTTATGTTAGTGTTAGCGCTCGGTCTTATACTAGCATTTATGTTAGTGTTAGCGCTTGGTCTATACTAGCAGTTATGCTAGTGTTAGCGCTCGGTCTTATACTAGCAGTTATGCTAGTGTTAGCACTCGATCTTATACTAATATTCGGTTTAGTCTTGATATTCAACTTAGTTTTAATACTCAATTTTAATATAGTGTTAGACTTTCCCTAGTAGTCAACCTTCGTTAGTGTTCGGTAAATTGTTAGGTCTTGTCTATGATAGACTGTTCGGTCCTGTCATGGGGAGGTGAGAAACTGTTCGGTCTCCAAAGTTCATAGGGTTTTCAGTATTATGAGTGAGTATATGATTGGTGAATGACATGCTATGTTAATTGATGAGGCTTTATGTTTTCAAGTAATATGGAAGAGAATTCCAAGGAGGAATGTCTCGTGGATGGTATTTGAATTGTAAAGTATGAATGTGGGTATCGTGCTAAGCTGGTGTTTATCCTGATATTCTGTGATTACTCATTCTCAAGTAGAGAGGAGTAACTCATGTGTGAGAATGACAGGAGATCCTTTAACCTCAGGGTATCGAGGTAATCTTCACTGGACTAACCTTGTGGGGTAGCTTGATGGGGGTCTTGTTGCACCACCACAAGTGCAGGAACACCTATAGCTACACATTCATACAATTCGGATGGTCAAGTCAAGTGTTCGGTCTATGCATGAATTATGATGTTCGGTCTATGCATGAGTATAATGTTTGGTCATATTACTTGAGTATTCGATTTGTATATGCTTGCTTGTATTCGGTTTTGGTATGTTGTAGTGTTCAGTCTTGCATTGTTTGGACTTGTGTGAAATGTATGTATGTGTATACAATTAAATTACATTAGTTTACCCTTATTTCCTGTTTTTGTCCATGTTTCTTGTTCGATTCTTCTTTTACAATGATCACCATATGGGTGTGAGCAGTTGGAAAGGAGTTCTCGGTGGAGTAGTCCTTGGAAGGAGAGGACCCCTCGGCTTAGTACAAGACCACTCGGTCTTGTGAATATTTTTGTATGAACCGTTCGGTTATAATCCTAATTTGGTAATAATTGTTCGGTTATGCACATAGTTTTGGAATAGTGTAGGACTTTTTGTAAAGTTTTAAATTTTATGGTTATTTTGTAATAACTGTAAGGGTAACTTTATTTTCAGTAACTGTTTTACTATATTATTAAATGATGACACCTGTATATAATTTTATGTTATATTTTTTGGATATTACAATTAATACGTAATAGAAAAATATAGAATGTGTTAGACATTTCAATCTACACCATTGAGTGATTCCTCCTCCCACCTCGTAATCCATATAGATATTTTTAAATTATTTATTGATTACATAACTCTTTATATATTAAATATAACTCAATGTTTTGATTTGTTATTTTATTTATGAAGTATTAGTATTTTTTTTTTGTTGATTGTTGAAAATTGATTGGATTGTATTAATCCATTCATAAATAAGTTTAGTGGTTAAGTTGCAGTATCTTTAATTACATTTTGTATACTTAAAAGTATAAGTTTAGATTTTATTTTTCATTATATATATATATATATATATATATATATATATATATATATATATATATATATATATATATATATATATATTACGTAACATGTTTCCTTATTTATTTAGTCAATAACATATCTTCATATTTTAGTTTTTTGGTTAACTCTTTAATACTATTTTAATTACAATAATTTTTTATTTTCATAAAGGACTTAGATTTTAAATTAAAAAGTTATTAATGATCATTTTAACCATTTCATTTAACCTTTTTTTTTTTTCATGTTCCCGTGGGCCTATCCATACAAAAAAAATCAACCAGAAATTGTCAGTTAGCACCTTCTCTCTCCTTTTACTCCTAAGGTCGTTTGCCCCACTCTCCCAATCTAAATACACATCAAATTAAATAACCGAAGTAACATAACCCTATCATGGATTGAACCCAAAAGCCCTTAACCTGCAAGCCTCATGCCTCTGCCACAAAGCTACAAGCTTTTAAATTACACGTACACACAATAATACAAATATATATATCATACAAAACTACTAATGTAAGAAAGGGATATCACAACTGTTATTTTCGATAATCATGTTCTACAATTGAGGTATATTAAGACTTGATAAAAATGAGAAAATTGTGAGGAGAACTATTATCATAGACCATTTTCTACTTCGGTTCCACAAACAATCGAGACAATAGATTATATCTTATTTGATATAATTATTTAATTTTAAGGGTCTATGATAGCGCTTCTTCTCATAATCGTTGTAACATACCTTTTTTTGCTTTAGTTATAGAAATAATCGAGGCCAAAAGTTTTTTTTTATATTTTTTTAAAATATTTTTATATTGAATCTCAAACAGAAAACGTTTGAACCAAACTTGCCTTTCCCGATGGTTGAAGGTAGCATAGTCCATAAATGAGGAGCACGCAGGGAATGCGTTTGTTCATCTCTTGTTGCATGTTATTATCCAACATCGCGCAACTTCCAAATCTTACACAGACCACAACATTTCAAAATATAAACAAAAGTATTAAGCTTTATCTTCGTTCTAGAGGAAAAATCTCAAACAACCTACAAATGAACTAAATGAGCACAATCAAAGACAGGGTGTGGTTTACATGAGCCAACGTAGAATTTTTCCCTCTTGGAATCACAAACCATACCACTATATGTAATTGCGTACAAGAATCAAAGCATATTATGTGAGTTAACATGCCAAATCTACATTATTGTGCAAACACAAAAGTGCAAAAAAAAATGACAATCAAACTGACCATAACGGTAGAGACAAGCGAAAGGGATGCCAATAACAAGTAATCAACATAGTGCGATAGTGACAGCAAGGTGCGAAGTAGAGATGGTGGTCGAGTAGTGAGGGTGAGCTTCAAGTTTGAAGACGAAATGAGTCGAGTAGTGAACGGTGGAACTCGTTCACAAAAGAAGGGAAAAGAGAAATGTGAAATGGTAACATGTGTTTCTTTTACGAATATAACCCTAGACGAGGCATATGGCATTTGTTATTCGTAAAACCGCTACAAAAAGTAGATATATGACAATGATTGTTCAAATAACCAAGGTCATACGTCCTTCCCAAAAAAAAAGACAAGTGACAATTTTGAAATTTTGGTTAACCTTATGGCCTCGATTGTTTAGGGAACTGCTGTAGAAAGTAGATACGAAATCAACTATTCAAATAAATGAGGCTATATGTCATTCCTAGAAACAAAAAAAAAAACAAGTGGCAATTTTGATCAACCTTATGGCCTCGGTTATTTAGGAAAATGCTACAGAAAGTAGATACAACAGTGGTTGTTCAAATAACTGAGGTCATATGTCCTTCCTAGAAGAAAAACAAATAGTAATTTTAAAATTTTGATCAATCTTTTGGCATCGGTTATTTGGGGAACGACTACAAAATTTAGATATGAACGATTGTTTAAATAACTGAAGCTTTATATCCTATTTAGAAAATAAAAACAAAAAATAACATAACTTTTGAAAAAAATTTAAAATTTTGGTCACCTTTCAACTTTAATTTTTGAAAATTTTGGTTACCTTATTTGGCCTCGATTGTTTAGGGAACTGCTGCAAAAAATAGATACAACTCAATTGTTCAAATAACTGACGTTATATGTCATTTCGAGAAAAAAAAAGTGGCAATTTTGAAATTTTGATCAACCTTATGACCTCGTTTGTTTAGGGAAATGCTGTAGAAAGGAGATACAACAGTGGTTGTTCAAATAACCGAGGCCATATGTCTTTCCTAGAAAAGAAAACCAAGTAGCAATTTTGAAATTTTGATCAACCTTTTGGCATCGATTGTTTAGGGAACCACTACAGAAAGTAGATATGAACGATTGTATAAATAAATGAAGCCATGCATCTATTTAGAAGATAAAAATAAAAAATAACAAAACTTTTGAAAAAAATTGAAAATTTTGGTCACCTTTCAACTTCGATTTTTTATTATCTGATGTCAAAAGTCCTATATGCTTCAGTTATTTTACAATTGAGGTCTATAAGTTCTTGAAATTTTAAAAAATGTCACTACGTCGTTATATGTTTTGGTTTCTTCAAAATCAAAGCATATTACGCGAGTTATTACATCAAATCTACACTATTGAACACATCATATATAAATAAACAATAAATAGATAAAAATATAAATTAATTTATTTATCCACCAACAATTTTAATACAAATCCACACCAAACTAATTTATTTTATTTTATTATATACTTTATTTTATTATTTTTCTTTAGGTTTTACAATTATAATCATTATATTTTATTAGTCAATTTATTAAAGTGATCTAATTAATATAAATATATGATTAAGGATATATATTATGAAAAATTAACTTGGTAAAGACTATAAACAATATTGTAATTAAACGAGGCATCAAATTAAAAATATTGAAAGTTACAAAAGTAAAATTACATAAAGGAGTTATAGTTATGTATTCCTGTTTTTCTTCTCATAAAATAGAAAACCACTTTTTTATCTATGTTTTTTCTAATGAAAAATTTAGATTGACTTTTCCATATTTTCTTAATTGAAATTTATTGTATGGTAAGGTTTGATTGTTATTTATAATTGATCTCTTTATGTTCAGTAACCAAAGTAAGAGTGTCATGCTAGCCGAGTTTACTAACACTAATGCACAGACTATAGGTACGTTAGTGAAGTACCTTTTAATCTCATTCTCAACTAAACTTCTGTGTGTTATAAGAAACTGAGGCATCTGAACTATAGCATTCTAGAGCATCAACCTGTGCTCATAATTTTCCCTTTGCAAAAAGAAAATGATAAACAAAAACCCTTTGTGATAAAGTATGCATTTCATGATTTTCAAAGTCAAAAGTATGATTATTTATGGTCTTCACTTTTCTTAAAGCTAATTTATTTGGGAGGTAATGTGGGGCAATCTGCCAGAGTAGCTTAACGTTGGGTGCAAAATCAGCAGTAAAAAACCATGTAAGTGTGAAATAATGACCAATGAAACAATAATTAAAACTAGTTAAGAAACAATGGTTCAACTCAAAACACGTATTCGGAGACAATGGTCGGTTGTTTCTTTTTCTTACTGTTGAAGCCACCGTTGGACATGGGCCACATTCATAAGCGAATGAAAAAGAAAAAGCTTACATAAAAATCATCAATATTCTCGTAGATCTTTCATGATTAAAGGTTGGTCTTGTTGGCAGTGTTCCGAAATGTTCTCATACAAGTCCTAGTGGGCATGGAGTTCTGAAGCATGTCAGGTGTTCGTATTTTTACACGTGTTATATTGAAGATGCTAGGACGAGTAGGCAATTTATAGTATATTAAAATGTGTTGGGAGATTAAATTAGGTTTAATATTTATCTTTTAAGATGTAAGAAAACATTTCGTATCCATAAATTAAGTAAATATAATAGTCCTGCAGTTTAGTTTTAATTTGGTCAATCTTCAACTCCCACGATTACTGCAATAAAAATGCAAATACAATTTCAGTATAAAACTTCAATATTTCATTGTTTATGGTTTTTCAATTTCTAAATTGGGTTGGTTCAATTTTAATTAACCCAACTTATAATTAGTTAAAATTTATTAATGATTATAAAATTAAGATTTGTTAAACCAGAAAAAAAAATTATAGTGGATGGTATTTCTCATTATTTAAAAGAAAAGAATATATTCATTAATATTAAAATTTAATATTATCATTTAATTACAAGTTATCTTGCATAATAAATTTAAATTTATACATATCTAACGTAGAAGCTTATTTTTTTAAAAAAAAAAGAGAAAAAACGGTTATGTACTGGCGCTTAATATTTGTTTTTAGTGTTATAAGTTTTATTTAACAAAAATTAAATAATTATTGGATACATTACACATTTATATTGTGGTATATTGTATTGATTATATATTAATAGTTAATCTTGTTAATATAAAAAGATATATCATATTATAATATTATACTAATGATTAGTTTTAATTTAAAATATTTGGTGATTAGTATAGGTGGTGAAAAAAAAAGCAGTTTTAGAATTATGGTTAAATATAGCTTTAAAAAACTTTATAATTTTTTTTAAAATGTTATTATTAGACTATTTAAAGGGAATGTCCACTAATTCTAAAAACAATTTTTTGAGATGTTATTGTAAGATCTGTGAAAGGTATTAATCATCAATGAAATTATTATAGTAGAAACGATTACTTAATCAAAATAAAGAGTATGTTTCACAAACCTCTTTGATGTATAATATATGTCAATATAAAGTCATAATTTTCTCATAAAACTCTATATATAATATTTCGGAGGCATATATGAAAGGAAGGTTTCTCATATATATTACATGTATGCCGAAAAGTTAGAAAAACTTCAACTTATTAGAGCTTAGTTCATTCAAAACATGGAGAGAACTCATGTTTATATACCCTTGTTGTTAAGTTAGATTCCTAACATAAGGAGCAGCATATCCTCGTGTTAAGAGTGAACTTTATTATCTAAACAACTTTTTTTAAAAAAATTCGGAAAGAGATTGATATTTGATACTTAATTTTAGAGAAATAATAGTATATAGTTTGAAGAGACTTATTATATTTATCATAGAGAAACATGTTAATACAAGATCATTTAAAAAAATCTTGTTTTGAAGTTTAACGTAACGTTTAAACTAAATGATTAATCATTTATGATATATGATAAATGTGTTAAAAAACTCCCTTTAAAGATGACTAAATAATATGAGAATGTTTGATATCAAAAGAGCACCTAAGGTATACATAAAAAGCGCTAAAAGCTATAGAGCTCCTAATAGAGCATCTAATCTCTGTAGTAACTTAATCACTATTTGCGAAAAAGCTTCTAACCATCGCTAAGTAACTTAATCACTATTTGCGAAAAAGCTTTAAAACATTATTCAAACGCCCCCCTCCCCTCCTCTCTCCCCCTTTCTAGTGTTCTCATATATTTCAGTTGGTATCAAAGTTAACCTTAAGGATTAGTTCTTAATAGATCACGAGGAAAATATCCTAGTTGCTTGATGGAAAACGAAGGTTACGTCGCAATCACACTCCTCTATTTAAGGGAGAAAAGTTTGATTATTGGAAACAGAGAATTATTACATTCTTTGAGTCCCGCCACATTGATATGTGGGATGTTGTAGAAAGTGGAAAACTATCCACCCTTAAATGAGAAGGGTGAGTCACTAGAAAGAAACAAATGATTTAATGATAAAAAAACACAAGTATCTTCTGAACTCCAAAGCTAGAAACTCTCTAATGTGTGTTCTTTCTGAAGAGGAGTACAAGAAGGTTCACGCCTTCAAAGGAACAAAGGAGATGTGAGATACCTTAGTCATCACTTATGAAGGATCAAGTGAAGTAAAAAGAAATAAGCCCAGTCTGCTGACCAAACAGTATGAGCTCTTCTTGATGCTGGACAATCAAAGCATATAAGCAATTCAGTAGATTTCAAATGATCTTAAATGAGCTGAGATCGCGAGGTAAGATTTATGAAAACTTTGATAATACTAATAAAATTCTTCGCAACCTTCTTAGGCAATGGAAACTGCAGGTTACAACTCTAAGAACCTTAAAAAATCTTAATGGGAAGATCTTAGAGGAACTTATTAAAACACTTAAAGTCCACGAGCTAGAGCTTCAACAAGATGGTATGCTAAGAAAAGAAAAGAGAACAGTTCTCAAAGCTCAAAAGCCTACAAGAAGGACACCAACAAAAACCTTTAAGGCTGAGGAACCCACAAATGAGTCTAACGAGGAAGAATACTCCAACAACAAAGAAAAGAAAGATGAACTATCGTTCATCTCAAGGAGAATCCACTCTATGTGGAAAAAGAAGAGAAACACTCCCTTCAGAACGAGACGTATCGAATCAACCTCGAGAAGGGATCCAAAGGAAAAAAAAGGAAAGAATGACCAATAGTCTCCTACGAGTACACGAGTGTGAGTTTCACTTCTTAGATGATCTTTTTGTTATTTGTTTGCTTATCCTTCTTGATCTTCTTTCCAAGGTATCTTCTATTTATAGTCTTCACGAGAAAAGATTCGTTAGACAACGCTTGTCTTTAATCTTCAGATCTTCGTAGCCTTTTTGTAGGTAGCAACCATAGTTGAAGTCAACGTGTTAGAGCAAACATATTTTTTGTAGTACTTTAACCAAAGTAGGTTATACAAAATCTTTAGCACGACTTTTGATGGAGAGATAATTCCATGAATGTCTACTTTGTTTCTAACGTCCACTTCTGACTTGTTCATGATGGAGCAGGTGAATATGTGCAGTAGGCATCTGCATAAAGTAGAGTAGAGATGTATGATGACATATATGTTCTTTTTCTTATTACTTTTTTGTTTGAAACATTGTGCGTTTAATGCTTTGCATTGTGTGTTAAAAATAAATTGATGCTTGTCAATTTTTCTATACATGTAGATCATTTAAGCACTTTTGAAAAGATACCAAATATTGATTCATACAAATTTCATCATTGGATAAAAACATTGTTTAGTATAAGGTATAATTTAACCTTTTAAAGACGTTTACTAACAGCTCATCGTTTAGGAATCTTTGTTTACTACAAGAATGCGTTTAGGAAAGTGTTGTTCAACATATTGTTTTTAAAGCATTGTTTATAGCTTTAGCGTGTTTACCAAAAACATCATGTAACACATTATTGCATTTTTCAGTAAGGTATAGTAAAAGCGCGTTTAACAAAAATATCATGTAACATATTGATGTGTTTACTAAAATATCATTTAATGTAATGACCCTTTCATAATAAATCATCATTTAGTAATAACTCGTCTATTGTCAATGAGATCGTTTGGTCCTAGCGTGTTTCCTAAAACTTTTCTTTGTTTATTCAGATGCCATAGCACTTGTTTCATAAGATGTCTTTCACTCAACGATATTATTTTCACAAAGATAATACTTTGTCAAATACTCATTTCGTTTATCATTGTTTGTTAAACTTCAAAATAGGAAGGTGTTAGACAGTTCTGTCTTATAAACGATCTTGTATTAACATCACATACATGTAGTCACCTTTTGATGGGTGTTAACACCAATTTAACCGAAAGGACCACATTGAATCTTTTAAAATAAATTAGACATTAGACTATGGACAAAAATTTTAAATAGTTTGTGTAATAAACTCAATAAATATTGAACCAAAATCCTAATCAAATCTTTATATTACATTTTTATTCTTATTCTAATATTTGATGTCCAAAACAAATGGAAAAAATTTATCTCCAAAAAACAATTTGATACTCAAGTCAATAAATAAAAGAATTGTAGGATCTATATGATTATGAAAATGTGACCGTACTCCTTAGAGAAATACCACATATATTTATAAGTTTTTTGTGTATTATGAAATTTGTTACAAAATCTAGAATATAAAAAATACGAAAAGATGAGAAAAACTTAATATATATATATATATATATTTATATATATATATATTTATATATATATATTTATATATATATATATATATATATATATATATATATATGATAAATCACTTTGATAATAACAATAATATATTATTTAATCATATAATAGATATAAAAAATGTTATTTATGATATTGATATATTATATAATTATACTATAAAAAATGCGGTAGCAAAATCAATAAATATCTTTGATATTATTACTTTAATCACTTTAGACTAATAATACGCAGTACTATTTCCAAATTCTAACGATGGGCTATTATGGATCTCCATATAGAACATTCAAATAAGTTGAAAATAAAGTAGTTTTCTCTAATTTTTAAACTACTAACTTGTCTCAATTAAATCAAACCGAAGCATTAAAATGGTGACCCAAAAATGACTGGTTCAGTTTAACCAAGTGCAAGAGGACCAACAAACCAAACTAAATTGATAAATTCATAGTTCGAATTATTATAAATTTCAGAGAAAAAAAGAAAGAAAAACCAGTACACTAATTTGATCCGGTGGACCAATGAGTCAAGTTGGAAAGAAAAAACATGATCCATGAGAAATTCAAACCAGTCTGTCTGTTTGGTCCCTTTGCTCAATCTAAATAAAACTATTTGACAACTTTTCCTGGTATAGTCACTCAACCAACTTTTAGGCTAGGATATGTTCTCGGGACAAGATATCCACCAAACAAAAACCACTTTCTATTATTTACAAGATATTTTTGTGTTTGCGGTGTTTCATTGAGTAGTAAATTTTGAACAGATGTGGACAGAGAAAAAAAAAAGTTAGGCTGCACAAAATATATTTGCAATTATCATATAGTAGACAAAGAAACATAAAAAAATTGTGGTATGGTACAAGAATATCTTTTGGACATTGGTATCAACACTAGTTTCTTATCATGATTTCATCCGAACCTGAGAACATTCAATGTGTTGAGGGATTGGTCTCTCTTTTGTACCCATACTGATCCCGTGTCTTTTATGACCTCCTCTACCACTTCTGCCAATTTCATGACTTCTCCTTTTCGTAACTGTTACTTCTCTTTCACTCCATTGTACATTCACAAGTGACTGTGCCTTTTCTTTTTGTATCTCATTTTTAACCTTTTGGTTATATCGTATCAAGCGTTGAACTTTTTTAATAGGATATTACAAATATATATATATACCTTCGGACAAGGATTCGTAGGTGTCGGTGGAAAGGGTAAGCATCCTATGACATACCCGTTGGGATTTTTCTGATAACTTATCTGCCTCTTGTTTTTCATTCACCTCCAACTTCCATTGGTAGCTAGTTGGAGTTTTAAGAGTGCCTTTCTATTTTTAAGTCTTGTTCGTGCTATGTTCTGTCAGGTAGGAGCTGTTTTAGCAGTTTGCACTATCAACTTTTCCAATTAGTGTACTTGTCTTTTAACCTTTTTTTCTTCCATTTCAACTGTCGTCATTATATGTCTTAATATGTTGTCTGGTTCTTTTTAGAGTTATACACTGTTTGCATCTGCCATGAACACTGGGTATTATTACCATTTTAACAGCATTCTTGTGACTGTTTGGAAAGACAAACTAATTAATGTTGCCATGTTAAAGTATTCATTCTCCCTCTTACGCAGATTTTATTTGAGAATTTTCTGTTTCCATGTTTATTTATTTTCTCGATTCTTCATTCATGTTCGATAGTTCAGCATTATCAACCGAGTTTTGAATTTCACCAAGAACACAAAAAAAGGAATGGGTATTGAGTACCGGATTTTATTGGTGGGTCTTCTTGCTTTCAGAATATTAACTGAACGAAGATCAGTGACGTGTGCTTGTTGATAAAGTACTTCAAATATATTTAGGATCCCATTCAATTAGATTTAAACACGTCTTTTTACTCTCTGAAGTCTTAACAATGTTGAGTTTTTACTTTTAGGCAATTCAAAGCTAATTTCCGCTTCATCCGGTCAAAAGGTTAGCCATAAAGGATGAGCTTTCACAATGCTTCAAAAGATTGATAAGATGTCAGTAAAACTGTTCATTAACAGTGGAGTTTTTCTCGCTTACTTCAAATTATTTTAATGAGTGGAATGAACTTGAACTTGTAACCTGAACCCGTATTTGCTTCAGTCTTTCTTTTTTTTGCTGTTGTATTGAAACTTGAGACCAGATAGAGAAACTAGTGTAGGAAAAGAAATTAGCTTTATTGATTGTTACCATTCAATAGCATGAAAATTTTCTCTTGGTTCGTGAATAGTACCTGAAATCATGAACCACAAGCCATGGCTTTGGAGGAAAAAATCTATGGAGAAAACAGTCTTTGCTGGGGACAAAGATGTCAGTCCTTCTAGACCCATCGAAGAAGAGGTACTCAGTTTACTCAATTTTGTATGTTGCTGTCTGTTTTCCTCGTTCGGTTATCTATCTATTCTCTTGTTTTCTAGTTCTCTGCCTATCATCAGAAACCGGTTATATTTCTACCTGCTTAGTCTTGCCAAAGTGTTGATACTGGATCTGAATTCATACAAAGAATTCTTGATCTGACACAGTAATATATTTTTTCAGGTACACAAACTCCCAGTAACTAAAGAATCTGGATCCGAAAGATCATCAATAAGTCTAAATGAGAAGTTGGCAACAGTCCTTCTTGATTCTCATTCTGGAGATGACCCTTCAGCAAAACATGACCAAAAGTCTCAACAGGAAATGAGAGGTAACTTATTGTCACATTTTCCCCCACCTTCTTTTCCCACCATTACGGTGCTTAGTGATTTTTCTTTAATTAGTGTTTTCTGCTTATGCTCTCATCTTCCAATTTTTGGGCGTACGATTTTTTTATTCTGATCTTTCAAATCTTTTGACAGAAAAAATAGGTAAGGACAAGACAAAACAGGAAGTAAAATGTGCTAAAGACTTGGATGAAAAAGCGTCTTCTGTGACTGTTTCTCCTGCAGATGCAACATTGAAGGAACCTTTGCAGCCACCAAGCTGTGTTCAAGAAGAAAAAGAGAAAAAGTTGTGTGGTGACATTCCAAAGATAGCAATAGAAGATAAGAAGATTCAGAAAGAATTGGAAGAGAAGTTGAGGAACACAAGTAAAAGGATAGATGACCTAACTGCCGAGAATACTCATCTTTCTAATGCCTTGCTAACCAAGGAAAAATCAATTGGGGACCTAGTAAAATGTAAGCAAGAAGCAGATGCTGAGTTTAGTACATTGATGACGAGATTAGACACCACAGAAAAGGAAAATTCTTTTCTAAGATATGAGTTTCACGTTCTGGAGAAGGAACTTGAGATCCGGAAAGAGGAGACTGACTATAGCCGTCAGTATGCAGATGCCTCTCATAAACAGTACCTTGAGTGTTCTCAGAAAGTGTCAAAGTTAGAAGCCGAGTGTCAAAAACTCCGTCTTATGCTACAAAAAAGACCACCTGGTTCTGCTGGTATGGTGAATATGAAGAATGAAGTTGGAATGATGAGAAGAAGAAAGTCCAATTCCAACAGGGAATTGATCAACAAAAACAATGATTTTGGAAACTCTTCTGATGTATCTGAGAAAAGTTTGGCCTTAATGATCAGACGCTTGCAAGATCTGGATGAGGAGAACAAGGCTCTCAAGAGAATTTTAACCAAGAAAAATTCTGAACTGGAATCTTCTAGGCTTATGTATGCTGAAACAGCTTCCAGATTATCGCAGGCTGAGATTCTACTTAGAAAGGTTTCTGAAAATCAGAAGTGTATGGAGCTAGCTAGGTGTTATCCCACATCAAATGAACTTCCTTTGATGTCGAATTGTGACATTTATAGTGATGATGAGGCTATCTCTTCTGGATCCTGGGCGAATGCTCTTATTTCAGAACTTGAACATTTAAGAACTTCAGAGGCTAAAGTTCGTAAGAGTAGTAAACCCACTGAAGTTTCAGACATGAGTTTCATGGATGACTTTGTTGAGATGGAAAAACGAGCTATAGTTTCTATTGATACACCTAAAAGACGATGCTTCTCTGATATAAGTGGTAGGGAGCTAGTGCCTGTTGAACAAGATCTTCTGGGCTTCAGTGAGAGGAAAAAGGAGATACAATTGAAATATACAACTGAAAAATCATTTGACTGGCTTCAGATTGTTTTGAATGCAATCTTAGAGGAGAAAAACATATCAAAACGAGGTCTTCATGAACTGTTTGATGACATAAAAATTGCTTTGGATTGCATGAATCACCCAACTGCTTGTCAACCTGACACAGAAGCAGAAAGCAGGCAACACTTAAGTTCTAATTTGAGAAAGTCAATCTACAGGATTATCAACCTCATTGAAGGTATTGCTCCCAAGCCATTTATGTGCAGCAATTGTTTAGATTGCTTGGGGGAGAATAAGCATTCAGACATATCCCAGTCATCAACACCCAAAGACTATTTTGTTCATGTTTTCCAATGGAAGGTAACAGACTTAAATCCTCTCCTGCACCAACTTGTTCACACCTGTAAGGATTTGTTAACAGGGAGAGCTGATTTTGAAAATTTCACTGAGGAAGTAGCATTTGCTTTGGACTGGAGCGTTAATAACTGTGCCACCTCCACAAATGCTGCAATTGCAAGGGATAGGATCAAGAAGCATTTTAGCAGCCATTTATCACAAAATGAAAATAAAATAGATGATGAAGATGAACAGGCTTCTCAATCAGCCTCATATGCATATCAAGAAGATCAGTGTGAGCTCTTCAACACAAAGAATAGTCAGTGTGATCTCCTTGATGATATTAGGAAGTTAAAAGATGATTTGAGGAATGCAAAATCTGCGAAGAAAGACTTGGAAGAAAAGCTGATGTCAGTAACAGATGAGAGTCAGAACTATGCAAAACAATATCACGGAGCACAGAATAACATCAAAAATTTAGAATCTGAAATAGAGACACTGAAAGATCAGATTGAGAAACAAAAAATCATAAATGAAGACCTTGATACACAGCTTACAATGGGTCAGGTTAAGTTAAATGACATTTTCCAAAAATTTTCGTCCTTAGAAGTTGAATTAGAGGATAAAAATAACTCCTGTGAGGAATTGGAAGCGACGTGTCTAGAACTTCAACTCCAATTGGAGAGGTAAAGATTCTATTAATTTCCTCTCATAAGTTTTATGATTTCCACTCCTACTACAATTTTCTTTAGCCATGCACAATGAATCTAACTTTCTGACTTTGAGAACATGAAAAAATATTACAGCATTGCAAAGAAGGAATCTCCAACATACGGCAGATACGAAGTAGAAAAGATATACCAAACTGTAAGTAGTTCAAAGCTCAGCTAATTGTAGATATATCATGTATGACTAGGACACTGTTATCATTGACTCTGGTGGGTTCTGTATGTTGCAAGGGCATGTATACTATTTGCATTATCATTTATCAATTTGAATCAGAAATGAATAACTATGCATATCTGTAATAAATAATGGATAGGTTGGAAACCTCAACTCATGATTCATTCATAAACAACAGAGATCAATTCTTGTACTCATGTTCATTTATGGAGAGTCAAATCTATCAACATTACCTGCATTTTCTTTTGAACTAAACACTCAAATAAATCTACAAAATAAATATGTAATTCAGGGCTGGGAGATCACAACAGCTTCATCAAAGTTGGCAGAGTGTCAAGAAACCATCTTGAACCTCGGGAAACAACTCAAGGCACTTGCTTCATCTAGTGAAGTAGCACTTTTTGACAAAGTTGTCTCCACAACCAGTACTGTGGCCAATCCAACCCAGAAGAAGAACTTGATCAAACGATCCTCTCTACGCAATCAAATGCAAGCTGAGGATGAAGCTAAAGGAATTATCCGTAAGTCTTTCCAAACCGAAGAAACTGGCAGAGAAAAAGATGCGCAGATGCCACCTCTTCTTCAATCTGAAACCGAAAAATCTCTGCAAAGTCCTAATGACTTAGTTCATTCTCCAGCAACAAGCCTCACTTCAGAGAAAAATGATAGAAGCAAAGGCACAGGATCAATGGCAATTGTGCCAGGTAAAAAGAAAGTAGGCTTTGGTTTGCTGAGAAAGCTGCTGTCAAGAAGAAACAAAGGGAGGGCTAAGGGAACCAAGTTATTAGCCAAAGATTAACTAAGAAGGATCTTGTATAGAATATCAAGACGTGGTTATGTTTTTGTCTTTTGATAGATTCTAATGCAACATGTTTGATTCGATATGATTGAGGTCGCGAGTTGAGACCCAAAGACTGAGAGCAAAGGTTTGGTAATGTAAATATAGCTGATGTACATATTCATTGGCATTTGAGGTTAAGCCACTCGAGTTTGGAATGTTTTCTGTTTGCTTTTATTATAAGATGATATTGCTTTTCATTTTAAGGCTTAATTAACTTCACATTTTATAAATTTGGAAACTTTCTATTTGAATTTAACAAATTTTGATTTAATAAGATTATATTTTTAAAATAAATACCTTCTATTTAGTTTTTTAATTAACCCTTTTTAGTGTATGAGATAATTGTTACCGTATTATATCGGTTTCATGAGTTGAGTTTATTATTTTTAAATTTTATGATCTATAATTTTAAAATTATATATTTTATTATTTTACAATTATTAAGAGAATTTTTTTATAAGATTACAATATTATAAGATTAGAACATTATAATATTATAAAATTATACAATTCTAAAATTATAAATTTATAAAACTAAAAAATAATAAATTATAATATTATAAAATCATAAAATTATAAATTTATAAAATTATAAAATCATAAAATTATAAAATTATAGAATTATAGACTTATATAATTATACAATTATACAATTACATAATTATAAAATTATAAAATTATAAAATTATAAAATTATAAAATGAGACGGAGTTTGTCTAGATTCTTAGAGTTCATCTTAGGAGTTCATGTTTACATTCTTGTAATTTGTTTGGGAGTGTTTTGTTCTAATAAAATATTTCTGAGCATTGTTTATTTGTTGTTTATACAACTTTATTTTATTTACAGCTTTATCTGTTTTTAATGTTATGTGCGTTTATACAATATTTTTCCGACTATCTTCATTAACCGCATGCAAAAGATAAAAATAGAAAACTATAAAACATATAAGATTTAAAAATAAAAGTGGAACTAAAAGAATTAATACATCGTTTAAATGTGTATATAAAGGAACATAGGATAAAAACGTAGAGTCAAAAGCCCAAAATAAACAAAACTAGAACGGGAACCCAAAACATAAAAAACATAGGAAAACAAGAAATAGGAAAACATTCAGGTTAGAACAACCAAACGCTTGACTAGATGATGTCTTGTCTAAAAGTGTGTGAGAGAGAAGTGAGCTAAATGCACTACTACATAAAAGACTTTTAACGTCTGTTATTTTGGACTTTTGACGTTTGATCTTGTCTCGACGTCATATTGGTGACGTCAATTGGATGTCAGATCCTTCATCGGATGTCAATAGACATCAAATCTCCCTCAACAGACGTCTAAATAGACGTTGGATCTTCCTTGGCAGACGTTTAGGTAGACGTCGAATCTCCCTCATCAAACGTCTAAATCGCTTGATTACCATGGACGAAGATGACGTCGGACAGTGCACTGACAGATGCCCACAAACGTCAGACATGCACTAACCGATGTCTACATTGTATTTTTTTTAAAAAATAATAATTTCTTTTTACAATAAAACCACACCTGAAAAACAGAAAATCATCCTAGTACATCATAATATAATATATTCTATGTGTTTCAAGTTAACACGATAGTAAACAATCTAAAAAACATTCCAAAACTTAAACTATCAAAACTTAAACTTAAACTAAAGCTAATTAATGTTCAACAACAATAAAAGTCTTCCTAAAGGCATGAGCATGAGTCCTAAGTCCATCTCTGCAGAAGATAAGCTACACACTCTTGTCTTATCTTTTTAATTATCTCTTCTGATATAGGAGATGTATTCTTGAAGCACTGCAAAATGAAGAAAAATTCATTATGTTTACATATGTTCAAAGCTGAATTTGATTTTTGTAATGTATTGAAGGTAAGCATCATTACCTCAGTCTAGTCATCTGTAATGCCAGCTCCAATGATGGTTTTAATCTAAGACATGACATAGTAGCCACATTCCTATGAATCTAACTGCTTGTTACACTAAAATGACAAACTAAATAGTCAAACATTTAGATCATTCAATAACATAGAAAATGAATAAGAACTATAAATGACTTATAACCTTTGGATACAAGATTTGAATTAGCTGACCTCGGGGTTTAGCCATAACTCTATTTACATTGAAAACACAGGGTAATATTAATATAACTATATTCATCATAAAAATTTAAGGTCAACATGAATTTGAAACATATAAAGAGAAACACTTACCCTGCAAGCATGTTTTTCAAACCATTTTTCATCCTCCTGTGCAACGAACAAAACCATAGAATTTTGTATTGTTTGGGAATGATGACCATCGGTTGCTAGTGAGACCTATCATGTATCATAACTAGTTAGTAAATTAATTAAGTAAACTTTTATGAAATTTTAGATTTTGCAACCCATACCCATCAATGTATGGCACAAGATATATGTCTCTATTTGACTCAGGTATCCATGTTTGCAAATAATTTTGTTTGCTCTCAACTATGTTACCAGAAGGTTGAATGGTCTGAGGTTCAACAAATCCGTACATGGAAGACCGACTTTGGTCCACAATGACTGTGTCCATGTACCTATGACAACAAAGTTAAGTTATTAGAAACTAACAATCTAAATATAACTAATATGGAAGACAAAATTGACTATCTTACATGCATCATAGTTGAAGGATTGAAATATTCAACATCCTATCTCTCTCAATGACCTCTAGTGCATCACTCAATGTGATATATACTGACACATGGCATTGGAAGCCAAATACTCTCAAATCCTAGTACAATTCTAGTGGTCCTTTGGAAGACTTGGGTAATTTTGTGATGAGCTTTGTAACAGGATCATCCTCTACTTCAGCCATGTCATCATCTTCATCTATGACTGGCTCATGCATGGGCTGTTTATGAGGAAATATGAACTGAAATTAAAATTTTCAAAGTTATCAATCAATATTTATAAATTTAACAAATAAATACTAATAATAGAAATATAATACATGTGGTGTAGCAATGTGTGACATGATCAATGCTTTAGGCCATGCTATAAATATTCCTATGGCCTCCCTCACAAAATGAATTTCTGAAGTCGGTACAAACACCTGAGCTTGGGGATCACGAACTTCGCCAATCGTCACACGTACGTGGTGGGGTAATAAGGGAGCACCATGAATAGTCTGCCTTTCCTCACGTACTCGTCTAACACCCACAACGCATGGAGGATCCCCATCAACCAACAACTCATACTGATCACTATACTCACTAGGGTCTACAACAGAGCATGATCCTCTTGTGCTCACTCGAGGTGCTGTTGGAGCTTTAGTGGGCAACCCCATGGTGCCTTGGGTCATGGAATGCAACTTCTCTCTAAGTGCTCTTTGGATTTCTTTTTGTTCTTGTAGTTGCTCCATAGATCTCATGCTTTGGTTGAGCCTTTCCTCCTACTGAAGATCCATCTTCCTCAGTGCCTCTTGACTCATGGATTCAGTGCTTTTTTATGTAGAGCCAAAGTAGTCACGAAGATCAATCGCCCCACCAACCATACATACACGGTCGAGGTGCTTGGGCTTTCCAAGGGCCGTTGTTAGAATGTCGTCCCTACCTTGGCCAACAAATGAACCCTGAGTTTGCTGTTCAACCAACTCATCTTGCATATAACAAATAACTTTGTTACATAAAACACATGGGATGCACAACCAATTAATGTTTAGAATTTGTACTTATATTTCTTTGTAAGATCAAGACAGCTGAGGAGGATGTCATGTTCTCATCAGACTTAGTCCAACCTTCCACATCTCGTACCTAGCAAGTGTAGGTGTTAGGTCGAGGGACTCAAGTCCTAAAGCTTCTACTCGACTCTTTCTTATCTTCCTCTCAAGTAATGCATAATCACCTCATGATAACACGTGTGATGCATCATTTAACCTTTGTCTTTCTTGCACGACTAACTTTTTATCCTAACAAACTATGTATATTCGTAAATATAAAATCACAATTTAATGCATTATCTCACTATAAAAATATAGAAATATAGAAATATAGAAATATAGAAATATAGAAATATAGAAATATAGAAATATAGAAATATAGAAATATGTTAAGAATTATAAAGAAAAGTGTATTTTGCATGAGTTATTAAACTTATATTAAAATTATAAAGAAACATACTTACAAAAACTTAAATTTCATTAATTTTATAATATTATATGGTTACAATGTAAAAGGTAGTTATAATGTTTTATAACATTAAGTACTCCTTGTGATCGGTAATGTTTATAAATCAATAAACTTCCTTACATTCAAAATAAAGAAAAATAATAAATAATAATAATAATAATAAAACACAATTACTTTTTATATTATTTTATAACAAGATAATTGCGTACCTATTTGTCATGATCTGACCCATCAACAAATAGTATGTCATCTTCTCCCAAGCATCTAGCTACATTATTGACAGTTGGATCCAGCATAAAGGCATACATCTCCAATGTTTTTGTTGTTGATATGGTTCAGAAGTTCATCTAGCTACACATTTTATATTGCATTAGTGTGGATAAAAATATTCAAATATAGTTTTATAACTAAATTTTTTTTTATGCCTCCCATTCAGTACTTTAAAAGTATTTTTATATATGCACATGGATATTATTGCTTGGAAAAGTACTTCAACATTAAAAATAAAGAACAGTGAATATTATTATTAAATATAGAGGTTTGTAAACTTACAATTATTTAGTTTTCAAATATTAATAAATTAAAACTATAATGATCTTAAACGCTAAAATGTAACTTCTTAACTTACTTGAAAAAGTAGTAATACAAATTCCTGATAGTTGCTTGATGATTTTGACAATTTTGTTAGGTTTAATAGCCAATTTAGTCCCCACTTTGGTTGAAAAATCTCAATTTAGTCCCTCGTTATAAAAGTGTTTTAAATTAGTCCTAACTTTTAAAATAGTGGGTCAGATTGGTCCCTTTCGTTAAATATAAGTTAACGAAATTAATAGATGATGATGTGACACAGCTTAAAGCTGATGTGTTAGATTGGTCCCTCGTTAGCTTTAAGTTGTGTCACATCATCATCCATTAATTTTGTTAACTTATATTTAACAGAAAGGACCAATCTGACCCACTATTTTAAAAGTTAGGACTAATTCAAAACACTTTTATAACGAGGGACTAAATTGAGATTTTTCAACCAAAGTGAGGACTAAATTGGCTATTAAACCATTTTGTTACTTTCATTACCTCACGACTTGATCTATACAATGTCGGTGAGATTGAGACCCTCTTTCTTGCACCAGAAGAGAAATTTGAGAAAAGAAAGTATGTTCGGATCTCTGGATTCAAAGTGACATTCTTCAAACTCGCGATGTGGCCGTGGTGATTCTAGAGGCGACTTCAAAGGGGCAAATTCAATTCTAGAGCAGGTTAAGGGAATTCTGGTGGCAAGAATTTTGATGGAAAAGGAAGTTCGAATGCTCATAATAAATGGAATTAAGGTCATCTTACTTGTTGATTATTGGAATAGATATAATCAAAATTATCGCAATCAACCTCAAGTTTGTGTTTCTCAATTTCATCAACTCTGTTTTGCCTCTAATGATTCCACTATTCTTTGGTAACCTAATTTTGGTGCACCTCACTGTATTACTCGTGATCATTCCAATCTTTTTGTGAAGAATTTGTACACAAGTTCTTTAAAGGTGAACGTTGACAATGGTGCATCATGCATAGATGGTGTATTGTAAAGTAAATTTTTTTTAAACAATTAAAAAAAAAGCAGCAAAAGTCTAGAATGTGAAAACAACTGATGACTCAAATTTTCTCAAATTTATAAGTTTTGAATGCATTCCTCGACACTAAATCTTGATATTGTTTCTTTTAATTAGTTCATGTCAATTTAATTTGCATTCAAATAGTAGATAGCCGAGATACATTTAAAAAGAATTATATCCAAGGCTATTTCTTTCGATTTAGCGAGCAGTGAATCTTCATCTTCTTAGAGTGACCATACAAACAAATAGATTTTTTTCCCTCTATTTTATTAATTCAAAGATGTTGGCCTTCATATCCTCTCTTTTTTAATATGATAGAAGACTTTGTTGGGCTAAATTATTAGTATAACAAAAGGATACAATAATTATTGTTTTCAACAATTAATAACGGTTTGAGAATCGAAATATATTAATTTGAGGTAAAAAAAAGAAAAAGGATTGACATCGATTATAAACCAAAGCATAAATGTCAAGATTTTGCTTTGGTTAAAAAGAACTGAAGCACTTGATCGAAACTGTACCCGAATCAAATTAATGTGCAATTAAGTGCAATATATATTAGGAAGTAACTCCTAGGTCGTCTCTCAAGCACCAACATTTGGTTCAATCATTACATCGAACATGTATTGGTCACTAGCTCAATTGCATGCTTCCAATCACAGATTAACAACAATTTACCGCTCCTTTCACCCCTAATTCAATATAGTTTACCAACTAAGCCAAGACTAATCCTATTTTCATAAAAACGAATTAAGCAAACGCAATGCACCTATTTAATCCATTATGCTCCATACAGATTGATCAACTAAGTGGAGATTCAATCCCCAATTAGGCAACTAAGCATATATCCAATTGCAAGAACACAATCAGATTTAATATAATGTGACACAAGGCAACAAAGACAACGGTGCAGTTCAAAAATCTTATGTAAGCGATGTAATTTCACTAATGACCAACCAAACACACTTAAGCTACCATAAAAACAAAACTAAAACAGCAAAACGAAGTTGAAATTAAAAGCATTATAGTAGAGAAAACATAACAGAATCAATCGTAACAGAATCGAAACTACCATGAAATTAGAAAACGAAACTGCTAAGCATAAATGGGGAAAACGATACTGAATAGAAAAAAGAAACTGTAAACGAAATTGAAATTAAATGCGAAAACGAGATGAGGAAAACAAAATTGAAAACTGGAAATGAAAGCACAAACAAAAATGAAATTGAAGCAACAAGACAAAACGAAATAAGAACTAAACTAAAATTATTCAATACATAAAGAGGGAAAGGAAAGCAAAACCTCATCCATAAACAGAACCTCATCGAGCCAAAACTCACGTTTGGATAAATTTTCGTACAACTAATGCTCCCTCAATCCAAAAAATTCCTCAGGTGTTCCTCATGTTCCTCTCGACTCTTAGAATAGATGAGAATGTCACCTATAAACATAACAACAAACTTATCTAGACAAGGACAAAAAATCTGGTTCATATAATACAATAAAATGGCAAAAGCATTCATAACACCAAACGACATCACCACATACTCGTAATGCCTATAATGTGATTTGAAAGTCATCTTCTGTACATCTTCCAGCTTTACTAAAATCTGATGATAGCCAGAGCTTAAGTCAATTTTTGAAAACACACCGGCTCCCCTCAATTGGTCCAAGAACTGATCAATCCTTAGTGGCGGGTATTTTTTCTTAATAGTAACCTTATTTAGTTGGCGATAATCTACACATAACCTTGAGCTCTCATCTTTCTTCTTTACCAATAACATTGGAGCCCCAACGGAGACACATTTGGGCGAATAAACTTTTTTTTCCAACAAATCCTCTATTTACTTCTTTACTTTCGCCAACTCAACAAGATTCATTATGTACGGAGCTACAAACACAAGACTTGTAGAAAACGTGCAACAAAATATTTAGCGTAGACAAAATTCGAAAGCGGGGTGAATTGGTTCGAGTTAAAAATCACTTTCTTTTTAACAAAATTTTGCTTTTAAAAATTTCTTTGATAAATCTGAGAATTTACTTTGAATAAAAGCAAATAACTAAAGTAGAGAAAGGAAGCAAAAAATTACATAATTGATTTTTGTATTGGTTCAGATCAAAAGATCCTATGTCCAATTGTTAATATCTCTAAATAAGGGATTAACCTTTTCATTAAAATGAGTAATAATTTATAATAGAGAAATAAAGATGAGATTAAAAAATATCTCTCTTAATCGATAAAAGATGACTAACACCTTCTTTTGACACACAAAAATTAAAACCTGATTCTTCTTGATAGATAAGCACCATCAACTTAGACACATTAAGTAAGAACTCTTCCTTCTACAAGCACCGAAACCTCAAGTTCCTTAAACACTTAGAGTTTTTTTAGCCAATACTCTTGCTTTGAAATAGTTTAAGTAACCCTTAAAGAATTTTGAAATACACTATTTATAGGCGAAGGTTCGAGCTAGGTCAGAAGCTTAAAAGCTAGCTCCCAACTGCTAGTAATAATCGATAATCCTAGACTGTTATAATTTTATTAATCATGAAGCAAGTACAAGTTCTATAATTCATCATTAGGGAAATCATCATATTTTTTCATCTAAATGACACTCAATATTAGTTAGCCTATTATCTAAATAAAAAATGAGGTCACAAGTTATGGTGCAATGCTGCTAGACAACTCAGCAAATTGTTAATGTTATTACATTCTAATGATTAAATTCACGCATTTCTAAAATCAGTGATTAGATTGTGTCAAAGTTTTAGAAAGATACCAAGTCTCAATTTTTAGTGAAACTTAAGAAACTAAAAACATATTTAACCATTATTTATATTAACATAAATATAACAATTATTTCCTTAAATTTATATATTTACACTATTTTAAAAATATTATTTATTTTTAGGTAACTATTACAATCCTATATTAAAGTGTTAAACTAATATCTTCACGAATTTATTTTTCACCAAAAAAAAAATGGATACACATATTTTGTTTTACCATTTACTCAATCATCGAAACGTCTCGTGCAAAATGTCTTTCCCACCGTTCTTCTCCTTGACCTCAAGAACTTAAAAGAACTTCAAGACATCTAGGAGCTACAAGAAAGTCCTTAAGCGAGTACAACACATTAGAGGTTGAAGGCACGAAATGAAAGCATCCAATGTCCCTAATGGTTAAAATGTGACATTTTTTAGATATTGATATCTATTAAAATATTACTACTATTCAGGTGGGATTAACACTTTTAATTAACACAAAAATGACAGACAATGAATGTCAAAGTTAGACAATCACAAAGATAATTATGTATAAATAACATTTACATTAATATAGAGCATAACAATCAACATTGTCACTATGAAAATGACACGACACGTTTACAATTATAAGCTCTATGAAATGATGAATTTTTACTAAAATGTTTGTCTTATAGTCGTACAAATGACGGTGATAGTGTTGATGAACTTAATACAATTTTACTTACACAACTAAATTTAATAAATATAATTCAAAATACTTACTACACTTTCAACACTTATCTAATATTATTTAGTATTCACCATATGCAAACATGCCTAACTTAAATAAACAAAATGATGTACAGAGAAAATGCATAAAAAAAACTCTAATAACTAATATGATAAACAATATGATGTACTGAGAAAATGCATAAAAAAACTCTAATAACTGATATGACGCAAAGAGAGAAGTGAGAGTAATGATATATGAATAACACTAAAAGAAAATTCTTAAACAAAAACCAATTTTAGATAAAAAAAATATTAATCACAATAATAATTAATTTATGAATATAAAATTATAATTAATTTATAAATTAAACTTTAAATTAATTTCTAACCTTAATTATCAAAGAATTAATGAATAAATTATTTTTTAATTTTAATTAAAGACTAATTTAAAATCTAATTATCTAATAACATTTAACATAGCATTTAGCTATCCGTTGATGTAATGGTATGGGTTCATTGCATAATTGAGATTTAATATATTTTGGTTGACCCTTTTTACTACCCAATAATACTTGTGTTGTTTCCTGGTTTTTGTAACTAAAGTTTTTTAAATAATTCAAATCCATACTTGGTAATAAGGTAAACTATATGTAAATATGTATATAAAATGACTAACCAACATGGCCAATATGTAATGAGAATACGATAGCAAAGGCATTTCTTAAAAAAAAAAAGTATTTAAAAACAAACCAAGAATTCAATAGTTTTTAGCAAATACACATTTAAACTCATATAAACAGCATAAATTATAAAGAAATACTTCCAAAGAAAAATTTAGTGTATGGTGGTTGTCTTGTTCTTCTTTTTGTTTTGGTAGTATTTGGCTAAAAAAAGGTAGAGAACATGTCAAGTGGACGACTCAGCAGAATAGAACAAATCATTGTCCTTCATAGATAAAGAAAGCCTAACAGCTTCTCACGAGAGTGCAGAATATCTTGGCCTCCATGGAATTCAAGCCTATTGACTTTTCTCCGGCTTAGCAATATCTTGAGCAAGACAGTATATAAGGAGTTGGAAAACCATCCTTTCTTCCTCAATCACCAAGATGGGAACAACAACCAAAACCATTTTCTCCTCCTTTTTACTCTGCTCACTCCTGCTTCACCTTTACTTTTCAGAAGGAGTAGTAGCACAAGAGGTGGTGGCAAAATCAGAGAGCGAAGCATTAGGGGAAGCAGAGAAAAGAGAAACACTAGAAATTATAATAGGTGGTGGAGGTTCCCCTGCTCCTTCCCCTTCCCCTGAAGCTCCATGTCCCCCTCCCCCACCCAAACTTAACCGTTTAGACAGAGCGCGTCGTGCGCTTCTCAACTTCAAAAACCTCATCGATGACCCAAACTGTTACACGCAAAATTGGAACGACCAAACTGATACGTGTGACTTCAGAGGGATACGATGCGCCACATATCCAAAGGACAAACAGACAGCAGTTGCAGGAGTGGACTTAAACGGAGCAAGAGTGACGGGTCAAAACGGGTGCGCTTTGCCCCTCTCATCTCTCTTGGGCGAGAACCAAATACCCGAGCTCACATTCTTCCACGTAAATTCCAACGGCTTCGCCGGCTCTGTCCCCAGCGATGTCATCAATTTCCCTTACTTCTTCGAGCTCGACCTCAGTAACAACAAAGTCAAAGGCCAGTTTCCCCTCGACGCCATTAAGTCAAACCAACTGGTTTTCCTCGACCTCCGCTTCAACGAACTCACCGGCCCGATTCCCTTCCAACTCTTCCAGAAGGATCTCGACGTCATCTTCATCAACAACAACCATTTCACACAGTACCTCCCCCAGAATTTCGGCTCCACGCCGGCCCGCTACCTCACTTTCGCCAACAACAACCTCACCGGCCCGATTCCCAAGAGCGTCGGTTACGCACCCAACCTCACCGAAGTTCTCTTCCTCGGGAACCATTTCGACGGCTGCTTGCCCATTGAAATCGGAAACCTTAAAAAAGCTATCGTCTTTGATGTGAGTAAGAATTCTCTAACCGGCCCAATCCCTCTCTCTTTCGGGTGCTTGAAGAGCATTCAGTATCTGAATTTGGCGAACAACAAATTCTACGGCTGTGTTCCCGACAACCTTTGTCAAATTCCTTCTCTCCGCAACAATGGGAATCTCTCCTTGGCCAACAATTACTTCAACGAGCTTGGCCCCTCCTGCTGGAGTTTGATCAAGTCCAAGGTTTTGGATGTCTCAAATAATTGCATCCATGGGCTGCCAAACCAAAGATCACCCACCGAATGCTATTACTTTTACAAGACGAAGAAGACGTGTCCGAATCCGAGTTCTTTCTATACAGTGCCGTGTAAATCGCACTGGGGAAAACCCAGTTCCGAAACCAATGTTCCAACCTCTGCACCGGTGACTTACAAAGCTCTTAAACCGCATCGTTTGAGATTATGATGGATGAGATATCTCATACTTGTGCTGAACTATTTGTTGGAGTTCATGATACTAATTAATGAACGTGCTTGTCTTTTGTATATTTCTCTTTCCTATTAGCTGTTGTTTTTGTATTCTGTATGCCCATTAATAAGCACCGTGGTTGAATTGGGCTTCTTGACTATTGCTTCTTTGGTGTCACTCAAATGTAATTTCTGTAAGTGGTCGAATAAAATTTGTACTATCTTTGCATGAGAAAATGTGTACCTTGTAATAGAAATTTGTTTGTTTGGGCAATTTTAAAAGCAGAGAATTAATGTAAAGCTGTGATGTCTTTTCCGACTCTCTTTTTGGTTACAACAATTTTGTTTTCTTTTTTCCTCGCCCCTTCCCTACTTCCTTTCTCTCAACGTCAGTTTCTTCTGGTGAAATGTCTTCGTCAATTTGTATTTTATAAAGGAACCAACATGCATTAATATATTGATGAAGATAAGGGTTCTGTTCGAACATTGATTTCAGGCGTTTACTCCGTAGACCTTAATGCATCCATCTAGCCGCCAAGTTGAACTATAACATTTCGCCACAGAAGAAGGCTTAACTTGAAAACGAGACGCAATGACAACTTAATCTCTTGATTTGGTGCAAGTAAATACAAAATTTGTTTAACATTTCAATTTGCTTCCTGCACAAGAATCTTTTTCATAGTATAATGCCATTAAAGTTACGGTGAATTCTTGTTTGCTAGTGACTAATAATTAAGGTCCAAGGACAAACCCACAGTAGCTAACTAGTCGGTACCTTACAGGAAGAAAAAAAAACCACTTATTTAATAATAATTTCTTTTTTCCCTTTTTCTTTTTAGTATCACTATAATGATTAATTTTTGAACCGTCATCATTTTCCTTTCTTGTTCTTTAACATCGTATCCATTCACATGTTTCTGAATTGGTTTTTTAGATTTCTAAGGCATTTTCAATCCTTTATAACCGTATGCGAGAAGGAAAAAGACAATAATAGTACTTACGAAATTTTAAAGAATGTAACGTTGTCACTGTTATGCTAACATTGTTGTGCTTTTGCAAGAAGAAGATTTTTTATTATTGTTTGATAGTCTCCTCCTCAAATTAAGTTAGGCTAAAACAAGAAGATAAAGTTATGGAGATACAAGTGGCATAGAAGTTATATAGATGGTAGTGATTGTTCTCAGTTTTAAAGTTTAGTGTTCTGTTCACTTGAACATAATTTACTGAAGAATTACACAAATGGATAAAAGAATATATTGTCTTTGCTTTATAAGATTTGCAATGATCAGGGAATGGATTTGCGAATTACAAGAAAAAATAATCCTCACAGAGATTTGAAGAGATTCATGTAGTTTTACTTAAATGTCCTTTATGTATTTTTGAAATAAAGCATGCATGGAATTGAAGATATGGTGGTGCAACCCCTGTAGCATGTGAGGCTGTCATTGGTGGTAGAATTGATTTTGCATTAATAAATTTTTACTTTTATGAGAAAAGAGTTCACTTTGGGTTTAATTTTTTAATTGATTAAACCTTAAATTTAATAATAATAGTAATAATAATAATAATAACTCACAATTAATTTAATATAATTAACACTAATTATATTTTATTTTAAATTATTTTTATAACTAAGGATAAAAATATAACATTTTATTTTTCTATTATTTTTTAAAATGTATCCTAAAAAAATGTATTGTATATTAATTTTTTTAAAATTTTACTATTTCAAATAATTTTTACCAAAAAATATATTCATCATAAATATAATTTTATATTACTTTTATCATTTATTAATAAATGTCATTTTATATTACTTTTATCACTAAGGACATTTTGGTAATCTTCATTTTCTATCAATTAAAACATTTTTGTAATCCATCACATCTATCAAATCCTACACTAATTTTCACAAACTTTACCTTCAAATCCACTCTCAATCGCTTACAAATCCTTTAAAAAAACAACATTACATTTACTCTCAAATCCTTTCAAATACATCCACTTCCTCTCCCTCAAATTCAACCTTCCAAGTGAACACAACCTAAGTGATAGAATAAAGATGATTGATGGTGTTCTTAGAGAGATTGAGCCAATGGGTGGTTAGAGGGACCTCATGGGATGTTCTAGCCATGACTTATAAATAAGTTAATGGCTCAATAATTTAACAACATTTCAATACAAATCTCAAAGTGGTTTTACTAGGAAGGAGACAACTTTATTTATAGATGAATGTGTCTTAAAAGTAGATCCAAAAATCCTAAAATGTTATCTTGTACCAAACCTTAAAAATCTTATCATGGTGAAGGAAAGCTTGACATGTGACACTTTAACTTTTAGTAAACTCTCCACTCCTAGAGTGTCATGTAGAAAGTCACTTTAGCAAACGTTTTTCTCCACTTGAAAAATGACACATGATCACTACCTTTGTAAGAAAACTCTCCACTAAGAGCTTGCCATGTGGAAAACAACTTTAGCAAGAATATTCCAAGTTACTCCCAAGAAGGAGAGGTGAGTCACAATGTACAAGCTTAAAAACTAAGTTCTTCCTAGCCAAAAGTTTTCTTATATTACCTTTACCTAAGCTTTTAAGTAAAAACCTTCCAAAACGTTTTCAAATGCAAATGCAAAGAATACTCCTAAAACCTAAGAAAGGTTTATCTAAGATGCATTCAAACAACCTAGATATCATAGACACTTAAAAGAAAAACAAGACAACGTATAAAAGGAAAGTAAAAGGAATGTAAATGCTATGAAAGAAAGTAAAGACTAATGGCCCTTAGTGAAGATGCAAGTGACACTTAGAAGCCCCTTGACACACCTTGATTTCTAAGAGTGGAAAATAAATTGTTACACAATTTTAGCAATGAAGATGAGATTGTACCAAAGACATTTTTCCAAGACACCAAGTAAGTAGCAAATGAAACCAAAAGAATTACAAGAACACAAAGGTTCTGTGATACAAAACAGAAAATAAAATTGCAAAAACAACCCCAAAATCTTGGTTTCTTCAAGTGTTTATCCTCTTTTGATCTTCACTCCAAATCCATATATGACTCCTTCTTCCAAAGTTTAATGAAATGCTTCTATTAGCCTTCTTTCAAGCCTTCAAGATACTACCTTCAAAGTTAGTCAAACTCCCTGATGAAAATCTCCTTAGCTAGGTTGGGCCATAGATAGAAGAGAAAGCCATGGTGAAGGGGGAAGGGTGAGTGTTTTAGAAGTTAATGGAAATGAGAGCTAAGCTCACGTTTGTGTGATGTTTTATGGTGATGGAGATGGAGTTTAGTGATGTTCTAAGAATCTCTATCTTGGGAGGTTTGGTCCGTTGGGTGGAAAATGCAGAAATGGTGTGCAAGAAACAAGGTATTTACGGAAGCTATGGAGGCAGCGGAGAAAGGTTCACGACCTATGGTGGTTGTGTGGTAGTGGTATGGCATTTGAGGGATCTAAGAGAGCTTAGGTGATGGAAGCATGTCCAAGCATCATGCTAGGAATAATTCCTTGAATCAGAAAGTGCAACATAATGAAAAAAGAAGCAATGGAAGTTGGCGTATTGAAGGTGTTTGATGAAAGTGTGAATGAAGAAATGGTGAATGTATGGAGCCTCTAAGCTTAGAAGGCCTTCCTACCAGGGAAGGAAGCTAGAGGAGAGTGAGAGAATAGTGACACAAGGTCTGACCCAAGAGTATAAGAAGCTTGAAATAATTTCAACAACATTTCATTATACTTCAAAGGTGAGAAAATACAAAGAGATGACTCTCTTATTTATAGGTAAAGATGAGCCATCCTTCTGACTTAAATTCCCTCCCAAATTCAAATTAAAATAAGTAAGAGGCGCCAACTACACAGATCACGCAACCACTGCTTCAAACCAGGTCAGAAACCACACATGTGAAAAACACTTCTCGTAGTGACTGGGCTTGTCAGGTTTTTGGTTAGGCAACTTCTTCATTCCAGAAGGCAAATTCCTTCACACTTCTAATCCTGAAGCCAAGCTTCAAAATTCGGAAAGCCCTCCTTTTCTTCCTTATTTTGGCTTCTTTTCTTCCCTTGGCTTTCCAAGCTTCTCTTATGGTTCATCCATGATCTCCTACCTTTATTGGACCCTACAAAACACATATAAACATATTAAAAAGAATTATTCTAAGACTTAGAGAAAGAAAATCAAGAAAGAGCTTCTAAAAGTCCTTTTCCAACTTCCCTTTCTTAGCCTTAGCTTAAGTTCGTACTTCTTTGAATGGAATTCCCATGATGGGTTTCCATTATTAGGCCAACTCAAAGAGGAAGGTGAGTAGAGGGGTCCTATGAGTTGCTCTAGTCTTGATCTTAAGGAGAGTAGTATGACCATAAATGGGCAACATAACATTACTCTAAACCAAAGATGAATAAATGAGAGGATACACCTATATTTATAGGCTAAGGGTGTCTCCTTAAAATCCTAAAAACCAAAATTTTTCATGCCTATCCAAGTNTGACAAAGAAAAAAATTTAAAATAGAATATAGCACCAACAAAAAGAGAAGAGTAAGAAAAGTTTAACTACCAACAAATAAGCAAGACAAACATAACACAGAACAAAGAAAAAAAAATCTATTAGAAAAGACATTTGATACCTAGGAAAACAAAAATACAATTCAAAATCTACGAAAGAAAACAAAACGCGTATCTAAATGAAATAAAACATAATATACACGAAATTATAAGAATATATATATATATATATATATAATATATATATTATATATATGAAAATTAGAGGATGGTGTTATTAATGATGAAGTCTAAATTTTTGTAAAATTGGAAAATAGAAATTTTGTCCGACAAAATTGCAATTAAATGAAAAAAAAAAACATAAAAATACATTATAAACAACAAGTTTGATAAGCCTGGATATTTGTTACAAAAAATTAGGAAATTCTTAATAAAATGAAATGGTTTAAAGAAAAGCCTTAGTAGAGGAGTTTTCTAACTTTGAATAATAGCCCAAAACTTGAACGTGGATAGTATTATTTCATTTTTCCATTCAGCCAAATTATATGTTATAAAAGAAACTTGAACATACTTACGTGTTATTATAATTATCCACAACTAAAAAATATAAATTTCATTACAAAAATACTTTTAAAATTTCATATTTTTTCTTAAATTTATATTATTTATAGTTTCTTTGTTCAATTTTAATTGAGATATCATTAATACCAGGACTAAAATTGAAACTTTTTTTTAAAATTTTTTTATGATATATTTGATGTGATGTGTAACATCCAAAAATACAGTGTAAAACCATATGATAGAAAGATCACATATAATAATATTACAGCTCAGTTTTTACAAAAGATAGGATGTACGGTTATGGCCGAACGGCCTTACAAAAATAGCAGAGAGTTAAAATTGTACAAATGACTACGAATATAGAACGAACGACTTATAATCCTTCCTATGTTGAACGGTCAAATCAAAACATAAAGTAAACGAATGATCGAACGCTCCTACAAAAGAGTAGGCCAATAACTGACCGAGCGTCCTAAGTTTCGACCTTCACGTATGTCTCTTCCAATGCTTCTTTCAGCAATATCTTCTCCTTCTGCTCTCACTCACAGGGTGATCATCGCAATGACAAGGACGAACGAACGGGAATACATGACATGACAGGAAATAGGGTAAGCTTATGTAATTTAATTCAAACATCAACATATATTTCACACAAGTCTAATAAAAACCATCATGTACAAAAATCATACTTTTCCCAACCATAATCATATAACAATGCATGCAAAGACTGTTCTTTTACTTTGACTGTCTGGACTGTATGAATTCTGTGTAGCTACGACGTTCGTGCACTCGTGGAAAGGTAATCTGGAAAACCATCAGAATTACCATAGCTGGAAACCCAAGCTGCCACACGAGGTTAGCCCTTCATTCCTCACTATAGCCGGAAACCCAAGTCTACACATGAGTTTAGTCCGATAGCTGGAACCCCAAGCTATACACAACTAGGCCTCCTGCTATTCTCACCACATGCGCCACCATTCTCTACTTGAGACTCGGTGACCATTAGAATGTCAGGATGAACGATAGCTTAGTCTGACCACATTCATACTTTACCATTCCAATATCAAATCATGAGATATTCCTCCCCGAAACACTCTTTCATATCCAAAGTTATTTCATCCATATCATATTCCATCATCTTTCATTATTAAAACCTCAACTGAACCAATTTGAATAAAGATCCCGTAGGATACCAAATACCGAACGTTAGTTTTTAATCCAGAACAAGATCGAACACTTGAAGTGAGACCGAGATGTCTCCAACTCAAAACAGATCAAATCGAGAGAGTTGCTCACTTGTTGTGAAAGGAACCGAATACAATAGTACTTCTCAGAGACCAATAGAATCGAACGTTATTTTTCAAGTGAGCCAATTTAATGAACTGACTCTTGAGATTTCAAACCGAACACCGTAAATCCTAGGCCGAGTACTAAGACTCTAGGCTGAAACCAATTAAGACAGATACTGTAGGACATCAAATAATAGCACTTGACGGAATCATATGAAGAAACTGAACACCAATAAATACTTAGCTTCTTAATGAGTTAAACATCAAGGAAACCGAATGCCAGTCGAAGACTGGGCACTGTAAAGAGCGAACGCTGTTGAGTTTGGACGAACGCTCTTATTATAAAGATAGATTACGGAAATGAGAACTAGCGCCTGGTGCAAGACCGAGCACTTACTTAGTACAAGCGCTTGGTGTAAGACCGAGCACTACTTAACTTATAGAATAAAGGCTTCATAAATATAAGATATCATTTAACTAATGTTCAAGAACGAACGAAATATACAAATACATATAGATATACTAAAGTTTATAATCAAATACCAAGGAATGAATATCCTTGGTTGAATGCTTAAGTACAAATATTACAAAACGAAACGAAGACGCTAGTCTTCAACTAAAATTCTCTCCAAATGAAAGAATCCAATTCCAACCGAGTACACAAGAAAACCGAACACTATATCGAACGAGCGCTGGTCTAATACCAAACACTTATTAAGAACGAACGCTACTGAGAAATAACATTGTATAATTGAATGGTCAATACTGACTCTCGACGACATGGTCTAATACCAAACACTTATTAAGAACGAATGCTACTGAGAACGAACGCTTGTATGATTGAATGGTCAATACTGACTCTCGACAACATGGTCTAATACCAAACACTTATTAAGAACAAACGTTACTGAGAACGAACGTTGGTATAATTGAATGATCAATACTGACTCTCGACAACATCCCTACCCATTTCATGGCTTTCATTAATCATCAATACTTTTAAACGACATACCATATTTCATCATCAACCAAATCATCAAACACAATATCATTCCAGTTCCTCATACAGTTAACAATGCAGTAACAACCATTTTTCATATTCATTCAAAAATCAACGAACATGCATCCATAAAAAGCAAGAATCTAAATCAAATTATATAAGCTTCCCTTACCTCTTACCGTGACCGAACGCTCACAGATATGGTTACTGGTTCACCTCTACCAATCCTTCTACCCTCAACGCTCAACAACTTCCGAAACTAAATCAAGTAAAGATCAAAACATTATCAGAATCACTCTTTTTAGAAGAGTGATCAACACATGAAACCATAACTTGGGTTGCATGTCCAGGAAACCACACGGTTGAGGGAGAGATGAACTTACCAGCTCGGAATCAAAAACTGATCGGTTCAAACGAACTCCCTCGATGCCGGGAATGCTCAAGTGTGTTCTGTTTGATGATCGGAGGAAGAAAAGAGTAAGATTTCGTAGAGAGAAGATGAAGAAATCTTAGAGAGAAGGAGGAGAAGAATGGAGTTTCAGAAGGTTGAAGAAGATGGTTGCATGCAGAGAGTGGCGTGAATTTTTGAAAAATTAGAGTTTTACTCCTACCGTCAAAACCGAACGGCCACTCCACTGCTCACACCGGTCTTTCACTTTTTGTCTTCCAGCTCTCCTTCCTCGACACTTGTCTTCCACTCAGCTGGGGTTTTGGGTGAATTTTTAATGGGTCTGACATAATGAATAATAATAAGTAAATTACGAGGGATATGCGAATTTAAAATATCAAAATTGGTAATGATCTCCAACATAATTTAAACTAAAAGTAAAATAAATACATAAAATAAATACTAAGGGAAGTTTACATGAAATAAAAATATATTTTTATGTGGAAATTAATTTTTTTTCTTTTTCTTTTCCTAATTAAAAAATATTTACATAAATTAATAAAAAACTAAATATTAATAAAACTATAAAATATGTTAAACTAACAAAATATTATGTTGGGAATAACTATTAATTGGTAATTTTTATTTCCAATTTTACAATAACTATTAATTATGATATTTAATAAATAAAAAGAATTATTATTTCCAACATAAAAATATCATATACATTTAATTGCTAATTTTAAAAAATGTATTTATTGAATACATTATTTAATCATAGGAATAAGTATAGAAATTGAAATTAGATGCATTATTATTTATACTAAAATTTAAAAATATATAAGTACATAAATACAGAAATACATTAATAATAAAGTTAAAAACTATAAATAAATTATACGGCTATTAGTTCCATAAAAACATACACATATCTATATAAGGCAATGAATAGTGTTTGAAAATAAAATTAAGAGAAAGAAGATGAAAAATCAACCTCTACAAGAAATGATATAGATGATGGAACTAGAGTTTACTAATCAAGGAGATAGGTGCTTTGAGGCAATAAAATGTCAAGTTAAAGAGGAAGGTGGAAAGAGGTGAGAAGGGGAAAGAAAAGGAGAACCCATAAAATATTGCTTTTGTGCAAAAGTCTGCAACTTATCCTCGGAATTCACTAGAAACTAAGGAAGGAAGTGGTAACAATGAAACTAAGACTTGAGGTACAACGAGTACCTCGTTTGTGGTGGGAGAAAGTCGATGTCATCCCTTTATAGATGACATCATAGAGGTTCTCATCTCTACTAACCAGAAGTTTCTCAACATAGACCAATATGATGTCAATACAAACTCAGATGAGCACATTAACGTTTATGTCACTCAAGTCAATTTGTATACAACCAAGGACGCAATCATGTATAAGGTCTTCCCCATAACTTTAAAAGGAGCAGTTTTGAATTAGTTTACTTGCCTATTCCTTTTCTCCATAGATTATTTTAGCACTTTAGCAATGTGTTTTGGAACAAAGTTCATAACTAGTTGGCCCTACCACCTCACTTCTTTGGTGTTTGTTAACATAAAACAGGAAAAGGGAGAGTCTTTACATACATTTATGGAGTGGTCTAGGAAGGTGCCCTATTGTACTATGGGAATCAAGCAAAGAATACTAGAAGCCCAAATTGGAAGCATTTTTATCAAACATTTGAATTCTTCCACTCGTTGAATGTTGCAAAGCCTTTATTGATTTTTTACGCTACCTCTCGTGTCAAGTTCATTGTCTCATATCGGAGCAGCTTCGTTTAAACACCTATTCAAAAATCAAATAGCTTATTTATTATGAGTAGTTTACTCAACCTACAATTTTGTATTGTTTTTATCACTCATTTACTCCACCGTTCATGGTAAAATGAAAGGCATGTCGACTTCCGTTTTCTTATTTATCTATTATAAAAGAAAGGATTTTGATTCTAATGAATCAACAATTCACTTTAAAAGATAAAATAAGTAATTTCATGAGAAAATAAATCTTTAAGAGTATTATAAATGTATCAAACAAAGTTGGTAACATCTCAACCACCTTGCACAAGATGTATAGCATATTCATACAAGAGCGACATCATGTTGGCCATAATGATATCATATCGGTTAGTTCGTTAGCAATGGCGAATTTTGATTAAGTAAAGTCAATGGTAAAAGCATATTAGTGAAGTATTAGACAAAGTTAATTAAGATAATTAGCCACATGGATCAGGCCAGTGTAGGTAAAAGCCCACAAGCATGATATAAATAGTAAGGGTGTTGCTCCCTCCACCACCACACCCTGCTTCTTATACCTCCCCAAATTCTTTTAATTCCAATTTTATCCTTAGGTTAAAGCTTTTTTACTTTTACCATTTAGGATTTTTTAATTAATTTGAAAACCCTACTTCTATTATTTACTCACTACAGAGCTGCACCACCATCTCTCACGGATTCCTCTCTTCCTCATTTCCCTTTCCCATGTCCGTTTCACTTCCTCTCATCTCTTCTTCCTTTTCTTTCTTTTTTCTTCATTTGTCTCTTCTCCCTTTTCGTTTCATTGCTTCCATTATAGTTGATCCCTAGTGTTGAGGAGCATCGAGGAGTGTGGATCTAGATTTCGTTCGGGTTGTTTTAGCCTCCATCCAAGTTGGTTTTCTTCACTGGTTTTCTTCACCATTGTTTGATTGTTTAATTTAAGGTGTATTAATGTTTTTTTGCTTCAGATTTGTGTTGTTTTGTCGCTGCTTCTGGTTCTATTGTTAGTTGCCTGAACAGAGCCCGCGAAGGCCAAAACGGATATTGGATATCCGTTTGGCCTTCAACGGATGTCCAACATTCGTCAATGGAGAAAAATTGAAAGATTCTGGTGCCCCATGTTCTTGACGAGAAGCAGGTATAAGAATGGAGAGTGTGGAGACTATCAGTAGTTGTGATGGGAAGCTAAAGAAATAATTGAGTTTCGTGAATCATGCAATTTGGTGGAGTGAATGATTACCAATTTTAGAATAGGCCAAATTCAGTTGGCGAAAAGAGCAAATTCATTCTGTGAAAAGGTTTCGATTAAGGATAATGAGATTCACAGGGGATAAGAATTGGTATTGATGGTGATGAAGTCCAGATTAAAGAATATCATAGGTGCGGTAATGATGGGAGAAAAATAACAAAATAAAACAAAACACATAAAATTACTAAAACAAAATGAAATAAAGTGAATAGAACATAAAATGAAATAAAATAAATCAAACACGATAAAATTAAAAGAGAACAAAATAAAATAAAACCAAATCAAAATAAAATCAATTTAAAGCAAATCAAATAAAATTAAACCAAATTAAAGCAATGAAATGAAAATGGGGAAGAGACAAATGAAGGAAAAAGAAAGGAAAGGAAGAAGAGATGAGAGGAAATGAAACGTAAATGAGGGAGTGAAACGTAAATGAGGGAGTGAAACGTAAATGAGGAAGTGAAATGGGAAAGAGAGGAATCAATGAGATATGGGGTGCAAAACTGAGTAGTGAGTAAACCGCAGAAGTAAGGTTTTCAAATTTATTAAAAAATCTTAAATGGTAAAAGTAAAAAAGTTTTAACCTAAGAATAAAATTGGAATTAAAAGAATTTGGGGATGTGTAAGAAGCAGGGTGTGGTGGTGGAGGGAGCACCACCCAAATAGTAAAGTACACAAGGTAAATTAATTATGTTTATATGATTACAATGTTTATTACTATTTGACACTCTTGACTGACTTGAGTATCTTCTATAGGGACACATCCTTTCAGTTTTGAGGAGACAAAGACCTACAATTCTCGGCTTGAGAGTAGGAGGTTGAAGTTGTAGCGCAAGGAAGGAGTTGTTAACAAAGATTTTTATAGGGTATATTTGCTCTTGCAAGAACAATTTATATTTGATTGATTTGTGGTTTTATTTAAATGATTTATACTTTGTTACAATACTTATTGTGATTAATTAAATTTGTATGAATACATAATACATAATATGCAAACAATTCTTTGAGTTGTGTATTAAGTATTGACACATATACTTTAACAAAGATCTCATTGTTTCATTGATTATATAAGTTACATAGACAAATATATTAGACAAATATATTAGGTTGAGAGAAGTAGACAAGTGAATTTTTATGAATTGTAACATGTGTAAATGTACATACCTAATTATAACAAACTTATTATAATTTTATTATTTATGAGTTTGCATGTAGAGATTAGATAAGATGTTAATATATGATATAATGAACTTAATATAAGTCTTCTAAAAAATATTAATTAATATTTGTTATTTGAATGTCTTTCTGTAAAAATCTATGATTATTGTATGTTAGATTTTAAATTAAATTAAATTATTGTGACTTATTAATTAAAATATATCTTTATATATATATATATGTGTGTGTGTGTGTGTGTGTGTGTGTGTGTGTGTGTGTGTGTGTGTGTGTGTGTGTGTGTGTGTGTGTGTGTGTGTGTGTGTGTGTGTGTGTGTGTGTGTGTGTGTGTGTGTGTGTGTGTGTGTGTGTGTATGGGGTTTGCTAAAGTGCATACGCCTGTTTTAGTTGGTACATTTTAGCAATGTGTACCGGGTTTTAGTAGACAAAAATATCATTATATATCATGGACTCTAAGTTTTAAGGTTAAGGGTATTTTAATAATTTTCATTCTCAAAACAAAAAAAAAAAAGAAATCCCCCAAACCCTTACTCACCTCTCTCATTCCTCTCAACCATTTCTCTTTCATCTCTCTCACTCCAACCTTGTCTATGTCATCCCTACTGTAGCCCCAATTGAAAAAATCAGAAACACTTGTCGTTAAACAATTTGCCTTTGTAAAGAGTTAAGTCATTGACATATTCACCATTAGGCAAAGGTTCATTCAAGATCTCTTCAATTTCACCATCTTCACTAACCTCTCTAATTTCATCATCTGCATATGTTGAATCATCATCTCTAAAAAAAACCCTTCAGGCCAATTACCAATTCCTTCGGATGTCATTATGCTTCTGAAAATTAGATAAAATTATATACGACAAAAATTATAAAATGAAAACTCATTATAAAATCATTTTTTGTAAGAAATTGTTTAACGAGTGTTTCTGATTTTTTTTCCAAGCCAATTACCAATTCCTTTGATGTCATTATGCTTGTGAAAATTATATAAAATTAGATAAGACAAAAATTATAAAATGAAAACTCATTATAAAATCATTTTTTTGTAAGAAATGGTTTAACAGCGAGTATTTGTGATTTTTTCCAGGTCAATTACCAATTCTTTTATGTTTGTGAAAATTGGATAAAATTAGATAAAACAAAAATTATAAAATGAAAACTCATTATAAAATCATTTTTTGTAACATTGTTTAACAGCCAGTGTTTCTGATTTTTTTTTCAGTTGGGGCTACCTTAGGATGAAAGAGAAATGGTTGAGAGGAATGAGGGAGGTGAGCAAGGGTTTGTGGGGTTTCTTTTTTTTTTTTAGTTTTGAGAATGAAAATTATTAAAATACCATACGCTTAACCTTAAAACTTAGAATCCATGATATAAGAGTATTTTTGTCTACTAAAACTCGATACACATTATTAAAATGTATCAGCTGGGCATACGCGCGTTAGCAAACCCCACCTGTTTTTCAGTTGGTACATTTTAGCAATGTGTACCGGATTTTAGTAGACAAAAATACCCTTATATATCATGAATTCTAAGTTTTAAGGTTAAGCGTATTTTAATAATTTTCATTCTCAAAACTTAAAAAAAAAAGAAAAAGAAACTCCCTAAACCCTTACTCACCTCTCTCATTTCTCTCAATCCTTTCTCTCTCATCTCTCTCATCTCTCTCACTCCAACCTTTTCTCTGTCATTCCTACTATAGCTCCAATTGAAAAAATCAGAAACATTTATCTTTAAACAATTTGCCTTTATAAAGAGTTGAGTCATTGACATATTCACCGTCAGGCAAAGTTCATTCAAGATCTCTTCAATTTCACCATCTTCACTAACCTCTCTAATTTCATCATCTGCATATGTTGAATCAACATCTCTAAAAAAACCCTCCAGGCCAATTACCAACTCTTTTGGATGTCATTATGCTTGTGAAAATTAGATAAAATTAGATAAAGACAAAAATTATAAAATAAAAACTCATTATAAAATCATTTTTTGTAAGAAATTGTTTAACAGTGAGTATTTCTGATTTTTTCCAGGTGAATTACCAATTCCTTTATGCTTGTGAAAATTGAATAAAATTATATAAGACAAAAATTATAAGATGAAAACTCATTATAAAATCCGGTACACATTGCTAAAATGTACTGCGTACGCGCGTTAGCAAACCCATATATATATATATATATACATATATATGTATACATATACATATATATGTATGTATATGTATACATATACATACATACATATGTATGTATAGATATACATATATATGTATGTATATGTATACATATATATGTATGTATATGTATACATACATATGTATGTATGTATATGTATACATATATATGTATACATATATATGTATGTATATGTATACATATATATGTATGTATATGTATACATATACATATATGTATACATATATATGTATATGTATATATATATATATATATGTATACATATATATGTAAAGTTAGGTATCTTCATAATCCCTTTAATAAGTGTGTGTAAATGAGTAAGGTGTAAGGAACATTGAGATTTGAACTCATGCACACGATGGGCATCAATATTTTTCTTCCACTTACCATGCTTTAAATGCACGCCCATATCTTATGGCTTATTATAGGTATAAATATAACACACAGTTGCATTAATTTATTTGGGAACCTTTTAAGTACTTCATTCAAACTTTGACTACATTCAGTCTAAATCGGTTACACTACCAAACAAGAAACAATCACAATTGGCCCCATTCCCATTCATAGTTAACCAATTTATGATGAGGCTGTTAACATTCTAGTGTATATATATATATATATATTATATATATATATATATATGTATATAGATATATATGTATATAATATGTGTGTTTACTTACATTTTCAATAAATAGTTTTCCTATAACATATAAAAAGGAAATCAATTTAAAATAGCATTTTGATTTTGTTCCAAAGAAAAACATGAATTAGAATAAATCTAAAGGTAACAGGTATGAAGTAGTGGGTTGGAAATAACGTTTGGTTGTTTCACTTTATAATATAAAATTAGCTCATCTTTTCCTTTATTTAAATCTGCTTAATGTAGTTAAAATGACATACCCACAAAATTGTTGTGATAGAAAAGATGGATTTAAAATTTCTTTAATAGACATGAGCGTTCAAATAAATAAAAAAACTCCCCACGGAGGGTTTTCAAACAAAATTTGCCCATTTCTCAAAAGTACTACTTTGTTGGAATTTAATATATTGTAAGGATTAATTAAGTTTATCTCAATTGCCAAATCATATGCTTTTAATTATTTTTAATAAATTATATCACATATTTTTAAGATTGATAGCTATTTTAGATGATATTGATTTTTTTGTTAAGATACTTGTTTCACTGTGTATACTATTGTTTAAGATTTGATATTAAAAATAATATATATATATATATATATATATATATATATATATATATATATATATATTTGAGTTAAATATGTTTTTAATCCCTAAATTATTAAGCGAATTTATTTTTAGTCCATCTTTCAAAGTAAGATACATTTTAGTTATCTTCCTTAAGGAAACCTTAATTTTTTGTCCTCCAAAACTAACAGCGTTAAAAACAGTTGATGTGGCTAACAGTAGTGTACCACGTCATTTTTTTTATACTGAGTCAACATCTCCTTCTTTGCATCTTCACGCTCAACTTCTCCCATCTATGCATACCAACCTTCTTTTCCATGCTGGTAAATTGGTCTATTTGGGGGTGGGGGAAGAGGCCGAGGTCGAGGACAAGCCTTCTTCCATGCTTCCGTGAGTTCTTTCTCACTTTTCACAGGAGGTGGTTGAAACCTATTTAGAGGAAGATGAGTTTCAGGTCCAACCAAATCCGACAACTCCTTCTCACTACACAAGGAAGTGCGATCCAGAGTATTCATAAACATAGACCGCAAAGGAATTAGTAAGTTTCATTCAAACCTACAAAAAGAAATAAAAAGAGAAAGTCTGCAAAAACTTGCATTCAAGCCTGCAAAAAGAAATAAAAAGAGAAAGTTACAGGCGCCAACTGTAAGGACCTGTAATTATATATAAATATAGAGGCATATATTAAATAAGAAAGAAAAGAAATTAAATTAAGGGGGAGGCTTTTTCTTTATTTTATTAACATATAAACCAGATCAACTTTACCAAACTCTGCACATTTTCTTCAAAGCCATATCCTCTCTCTAAAACTTCAGCCCTAACTTTCTCTACCTTCTTTCTACCAAATCTTGAAATTGAACCGGTGTATTGTCATTTAGGTGGTGATTCTGTGTTACCGGAGTCGAGAGCTTCGACTTGAACCGATCGGTTTCGCGTTCTATAGCGGGTAAGTGGTTTTGCCCTTTTCCTCCACTGTTCTTGAAATTAGGACATGCGATTTTGCTCTTACATGTGCCTTGTGTATTCTTCTTTTCATTCCTTGCCCTATTCTAGCTCTAAGAGTTGTTGGTTGTCACCAATGCGGTGATCTGTAGGTCCTGTTTGGTTCTCCGCTGTGTGGGGTCTTGTTTAAAGTATTCTAACAAGTTGTACTGCTCAACTTCCAAGTAAGGGGAGCCAGTGCCTTGTTAAAAATTTGTTGTATGATATGTATGTATGTTAAATTCGGAGCTGGTATGTTGTTGATATAAAAACTGTGTTATTATTGATAGTTGGAAGAATTGAGGAATTGATGTATAAATTAGAGATTTAAAGTGATGGGTGTTAGCATGTCAAATTTTGGATTAGTGAGTTTAAAAAGGAAATTCTACAGTTTGGTAAAGGTCTTGGGGTCTATTATGTTTGGTTTAAATCCTAAAATAGTTATAATATGAAGTTGAAATTGAGAAGTAACACTTGAGTGCATTCTATACCATTTTAGAGTTAAATTGGAGGGGTTTTGAGAGGTGAATTTTAGAGGGAATGATGGTTTAATAACAGTGGCAGTTTAGGGACTATTTTTGAGTTATCTTAGACTTGTTGCAACTCTTAAAACAATAAAATTTAATCTATATTGGAGTAGAGGCCTTGTGAGGGTTTATGTGCACGGTTTTAGTAAAAAAGAGGACGTGGAGTAGTGAAATGGTGAGGTAAGATGTCTGAATTGTTTTGGAGGGTTGGGAATATGTTATCACACCTATTAGGACTTGTCTAGATGACTAAATCGATAAAATCTGTTCTAAAATGAAAAATGGCTTCATAGGTTGAGTTTTTAGCCCATTTTAGGGGTTCTAAGGGGTGAAAATGAGAAGTAGGACTATTGGAAGTATTCTGTGATTTTGGAGAGTCCTAGCAAGTGCAATTGGACTTGTTGATGTAGGTTGCAAACTGGTTTGAGGGTTTTAAAGGATAGAAATGAAATTGGGTAACTTGTAGAAGTGAATTTGGATTTTTAAAGTGTCAAAAGTGGTTTGATACACCTAGTCTTGGATATACTGATCAAATGGATGTTTGTTTTAACTTATAAACGTGTTTCCCATCAATACCAATGTGTAAAGAATCCCCTTTAGTCATTAAAACAGGTTCCAAGTGCATCAAAAGTCAAATTTCATGGTTGTTGTCAACTGGTATGGGGCTGGACGCCCTCTGGTTTAGCCTTGGCGCCCCTGGATGCGTGGCGGTTCGCGCTGGGCGCCTCTGAGCGCCCCTGGGCGTACCAGCATGCTGTTGTTTTTGTTTTTGATAGTTTTTGGGGTTTCGGATGTCCGTTTTGGACGTTCATTAGGTTGTTTTGGGGGTTTTGGACCCTTCTGGAGCTGTTAGTGGAGGTTTCAGATTGTTTTCTTTACCTAAATATGAGTATTCTTATGCCATGGATGTTTGATGTTGTTTGAGTGTCAGGGTGTATGTATGTCCATATATTTGAATTGTGTGGCTTGAAATAATATGACTGCAAATTGAAAGGATGAAATTTAGTGTGAACTGGACATCTCAGGGTAAGATGATTGAAAGTGATGTATGGGGTGTTATTGTTGTTCTGTATAACTGTATGGAGCTTTGAACTGGTATGTATATCCCTACACTCAAAGCACTGTTCATGCTCAAATAGAGAAGAACAGTGTGAATGGTGAGAGTAGAGGGAGGTCCTCGTCTATAGTCTTAGAGTTTAGACATAGACAGATGGGGGGATTTACCTTGCATAGTGTTGGGGAGGGCCAGCTGAACTATGCAAGTGCAAAGACGACCAATAATTCGACAGCTATACCAATCCGAATGAGTCGTGTTGAGTGTTTGAGTCATGGTTTAAACGGTATGCTTTAATTGTTCTTTTATATGTAACTAAGTATGATGACATCGATTGATTGTACTATATGTTTATTACTTGTTTATCTAGCTCACCCTTGTTTTCTTGTTGTGTGCTGCTTTTGTATGTTTTCCTTTGCAATGATTATCCACTTGGATGGGAGCAGATGTTGTTGAGGAGGTTCCCTTGGAGCAAGAGTTGGAGGATGATGATGCTGCAGTATAGTCTTTTTAGGATTTCTAAATTTAAGTTGGTGTTATTTTGAAATACTCTAAACTGTTTAAGTTTTAAGTTCTGTCCTTTATGTGGATGACTGTAATATCAACTACGGAACTACTATTCTACTCTGACTATTCTCTTTATTGGAATGATGACGTCTTTATTATATAAGTTGTTATATATTTGAGGATGTCACACCAACACCCACCACTGTGTCACCGACTTGCAAATCTTCAATTTTTGGTGCAAAGCCATATCATTAATCACACTATCCCCCCACTGATTAAGAGTCCTAGTTGTTGTCGTCGCAAGAGGTTAATGGCGCGCAATTCAGATTCCTTCATTCGATCAGAGACGGCGGCCGGTGACGGGGACAGAGGTTTGTGGTGGTTCTAGTCGACGAGGTTGCAGTGGTGGACGGAGACGAAGATACAAGGAAGGAGACGGAGGGAGAGGGAGAGAAGCCAGAGACGGAGGGAGAGGGAGAGAAGCCGGAGACGAAGGGAGAGGGAGAGAAGCCGGAGACGAAGGGAGAGGGAGAGAAGCCGGAGACGAAGGGAGAGGGAGACAAGCTGGGAAAGATTCACTCTGTTAGAAAAAGAAAAATAATTTGGCATACACCGTTAGCCAGATCAGTTTGTTTTAACGTGGTTAGTTTGGAAGGATCAAAAATTAAGGTTTCCTTAAAAAGGAAGACTAAAATGTGCCTTACTTTGAAAGAGGAATTAAAAACAAATTTGCTTAATAGTTTAAGAACTAAAAACATATTTAACCCTTTTTTTCTTTTGACTATTTGACGTACCTAATATAAAATTGTCATGAAGATTTAAATTCTAAAATATTTTAGACAAAATAATTGAGTTTAAGAATGTTATGTTAATGAACCTGGAGTGGAAACATTAACTTTATCTATAAAAAGAAATTCTATAGACAAACTTTTATTTTTTAAACATGAACTATGAGGAAACGAGAAGATTATTTAAAATTTAAGGAATTGGAATTAGATAGTTATATTCTTAAATAAAAGAAATATTTACAAATTATTATAATAAAAAAATATTTGTTTACCTAGGAGAGAAGTATAAATAATAATAATAATTTTATAATATTTTAATTTGAAAACATTTAAAATTTATAAGGTATAGTATGATGAAAGATACCTAAAATGAAAAGTTGAAGTAGGAAGTATTTTAAAATGATGGCTAAAAAGTAAGTGTGGGCATGATGTTAGTGAGAGGTGAATATTGAAAAAAGAAAAGGGGATGGAGTTATTAGGGGAGCAGGCAGCAATCCACATTGGTGTATGTTGGTATAGGGGTTTGGTTTGGACAAAATAATAGAGTACACGTGGTATCCAAGTGTTTCAACAGAGTGGAAAGTCACTTCAATTATTAGTCAAACTATTATTAGACTACATTATTTTTTATCTTAACAAAATTATATTACACCAATCAACTACAAGCATAAGCATTATTCTTCCCAACCCTCAACTACCCTTTCCTTACTTTCCACACCTACACTTTTCTACGTCCCACACCCTACCCTACAAAATGTCTCTCAACTTCTACCTTCTTTTTCTTTAACCTTTTTATTTACATATATATAAATAAATAAAATAAGATAAACTTACTTACCTTTTTAAGTATTTATGTAAAGGGTAAATTTAAATTTAACTTAATTTCATAAAATTAATTCACATTTGTATTTATCAATATTATTATATAATTTTTTTTCTTTTTCTAATTTTACCTTCCAGTTCATATTCTTTTTCAATTTTACTTTTTCAAATGACTTTTCTTTCATTTAATCAGTGTTTTTAAAATTAAATAAATTAAAATCATTTACAAAGTAAATAAATTTATTTTTATAATTATATATTGATTATTTTTTCTTATTATAAAAAAAAGTAAACACACTTTCTCACTCATATGTTTTCACTGTTTTTATATAATATAAATTTAACATATCTTTGATTAATAGAAATTTTTAATTAAATACATATATCAAATATAAAATAAAGTAATCAAAAAATAAAATTTTAATTTTAATATTAATTAGACTTTAAATATAATCATTTATATAAAATTTATATATAAAATAAGATTTAGACCTATATAACAGGTTTAATTTATCTCTGATTAACCTAAAATCAGGTAACCTAGCCATGATTGATGATGTATATAATTATGAACTAAAATTAGAAATGGTTCTAAAAAGAAGAGGGCTATATGTGTGACCAATTTAGTATTCCATTTGACGAATGACTATGCATAGGTACTGCTTAACTTTTTACCATTAAAGCGTTTCACTTGGTCATTAACCCGTGTCCTTCGTGGGAAATCATTTAAGCACTGTGCCAGATTTATTTAGGAAACCAATGGACCACCCTACTTTTTCTGTCATCACAAAACCACTCTCAACTATATTTAGATGTCTCATTCTTCATATCTTCAAATTTTTCTTCTAACAAGACAATTAACTAATATATTATCTACAGTATTTATTTCAAATAGCACTGTTTATTCATTATCATTCGATTTTAAAAATTAAAAAATATAACAATTAAAACAATTTATTTAATACTTTCTAAAAATTCTTCTTCGAAATTTTTAAAAGTTTATTTCGCTTTTCCGATTAACTGAAACCTAGAATTTTAACATTTTGGATATCTTTTTATGAGAAAGAAAAAAAAAAGAGATGAGAAAGAAGTCTATCTTAAAATAAGTGATGATATATTCACATTTCTAAAAACAAAAAATATTGAAATAATAATTCAAAAAAACAATATTTTTATTATATTTATTTTATGTTTTAATTTAAAATTATAATATACATTATTATATTATTAAAAGAAGTTGTCAAATAAGTATTTTTTAGAACGATGAAAGTATTATTTTCCATATATATATATATATATATATATATATATTCAAAGATTTTTTTGTTGGAAGTGGTTAAAAACCATTTATACAAAATTAATGAAAAATAGAATCAATAATAATGTAAATTGTCGTTTTTGTTTAAAGTTTTTTTCTTAGTTGCTCTTACTAAAAAATGTATGTGACATTTGCTTTGAGGAGTATGAATAAACATACTTCAACCCTAAATAATTGGCATGCTGACAATTTGTAAAAACTTGAAGGTTGTGCAACCTTTTCGAATGAGTGGAAATTGGATCAAATTTAAGTAGAGTTCAATAACCTTTTTTATAAACCAACTATATTTATGGTTTTAATATTGTGTTATAAAAATACTTAAAACATTTTTACCATACTATAAATTACTTTTAATAAATTTTATTTACAAAAAGAAATATTATTTATAGATAAGTCACATATGAATTATTTCAAAATAAAAAATACAAAAATCTTAATTTATAATAAAATAATGCTTTTATCGATATAAAAAAAAACGTAAACAACTTCTACTAAATGCTTTAATATGTTTAACTTCAAAAATATTATTTTAGATAGTACCGATGAAACAGATAAATATTGCTATTAATATTTATAATAATATAAAATTTCTCTAGTTAGTTTATATAATTTTTAAAAAAATTATTTTTTTCATATATAAGATGTATAGTTGTTAATTTTTTATTATTGCTTTATTCAATTTTTATTTTTTAATATCTTGTATATTATATTTGTTAATTTTCCTAAAGCCTTTTAATCAATTTTAGTTTTCAATATTTTATAAATCAAATAAACAAAAAGATCAACTCAAATATATTTAAAAAAAATTATATATTTTTATTAAATTGAATTATTATATTTTAAGTTTAAAATATATAAACACTTGCTATGCTGTAATATTTCATTTAATAGTATAAAATTATTAAATAAAATATTATAAAATTAATAAAAAAAATATATGATTTATCTGTCATAATAATTATACTAATATAATATACCGTTTTTTTTTCAAACAAAAATAACTCTTATACCAAATATTTAAAAAAAAACCTATAAAAACTACTTTGTTGCTTTCTTGCTTTTCACCAAAGACCTATCATCACCTACCTCATTGCAAGCTTATATGGTGAAGTGACCATCACAAAAAAAACAACAAAACACACTTGGGTAAGCCCATGAAAAAAATATTTTCCTAAATTATTTAAAATTTGTCATATATTAGCTAAACTCATAAAATACCATATGTCGGATATATACTCACACAAACATTTGACATAGGTCTACACTGTAGGTATGCACATGTATTAGTATTTGTGTTGTAAATTCATAAACATAGGGATTATATAATCACCCTACCATTCATAAGGTTAGTCATCTTCATGTCTAAAATCAAAATACTTTAGTGACTAGAATCTACAGACATTTTCTGTCAACATTCCTCTCCAGACAACTTTAGTGGCTAGTAATCTTCCATATATCAATGCATATACTAATACTATTACCACAAAGAATTTCTCCTTGAGATTCTTTTAACAATCACCACAACACATATCCATAACAATATCACCATCTCAATAAAATGCTATAATAATCATAAACATACATAAAGTCCATTTAAATTGATCTCAAATAGCCAAATAAAAAAAATAAAATCCAACATATAATGTGGTGCTTAAGGTGGCGTCTAACGCTAAACCTTTCGCAAAAGGATGCACTTAGCAACACTCCTAACACTTAGCGATAATCCTGGTGTTCAAGATCATTCTTCTCATAAAAATATGAGCGCTTAGTGACACTTTCTAGCGCTCAGTGTCTTGGAAATAAAATTCGCTAGACCTGTAATACAACAATGACGTTCAATAGCACCCAGTGCCAAACCATTCGCAAAATGGACACTCAATAATATTTTTTGTCACTCAACCTCCTGGAGCTAAAATGCTCTTAGACGAAGCTGACGCTCAAAGCCAATATAACATCGTTTAACGCTATACTAGTTCACAACAAAGCACATTTTTATGATTTTCCGTAAACTTGGACCTGATCAGTTGCTCATATTGGTACTCCTTTTTCAGTGAGTTGGTTCAAAACAGTTTTTAAACATTAAAACTTATATCAAGTCGCTTAATTGCTTAGATCTTAACTTTTGTCAATCACACAAACTTAAGTAACAATCAAACAAGAATAAATCCTCAAAGTACAATTCAATTTAGAGATACAAACTAATAAGATTAATCAACATGCAAAGTAATCATATTTCTCAAATTCATTCACACTAAAGCAACTAGTTTCCCTTATCTTGACAAGACTGATCATGACATAATAAGCCAAAATGTCATCTAACTCACAAGTATATCCTTTTTACACTAAAGGCACAAAATAGAAAAATCATATATGTAGATACAGAAAATACGAGAAAAATGGATTCAAAACTAACTTATCCAAAAAAAATTGATCAATTGATCTTATGAGTTTGTCCCAAGAAAAAATATTTCCGTATACTATCTACAAAAGATGAATGGATCATAGAAATCTTAAAAGAGAAAAAAAAGCTTTTAAAAAAGAATTTTTAGAAAAGCAAAACTGTTTTAAAAAACTCTTATAAATTTTCTATTCATATAAAAAAGTTTATCATTAAAGGAATAAATTTTTAATATTTAAAATGCACTAGTTTATCAGTTACATGTATTTTCTCAATATCTATCTAGAACTACTTAATTTCTTATAGACATATATTAGATCCACGGTACTCTTAATTATAAATTGTAAAATATTAAATAATTGTGTTTCTTAATCAATTTAAAGTTTTCAATGGGTGAATACGATGGAATCATTAAAACATTGAAATTTTTCATAGATTTGTTTGCTGACTGTGTGCACTTTTTCTTCATTAGTCTGTTGAAGGGTCCAAAGACCATCAACATAAATTTCAATGGAAAAACAGTGGGAAATGTAGACTGAATTGAAAACTTAGAAGATAAGACATGCAATAAACAGTAAAGTACTGTTTAAGATATGCTTTCATGGATAATGGACATTAATGTTGGAAAATTTTGAAATATCAGCAAAATAACAAAAGTTTGAAAAGTAGCCAGCGATAAAAACCAGTAAACATCAAATCATTAACATTTTGTTTTAGAAAAATCAAATCCTTAGAAAAATAAATCTAAATAAACGTGGAATTTATTTTTTCACCATTTCAATATATATGCGTAATGTTGAAAAATATAACAAATTTAGAAAAATTATGTTTACAAATGATTTTAAATTTGATTCATCCTTTGAATAAATAATAGTTATATATATATAGAGAGAGAGAGAGAGCGAGAGATATGGAGGAATTTGTGATGCAGATGTGACAGGTACAGTGAGAATGAAGCAATGAAGAAAGATGCATGGGAAGAACCCCTTGTTCTTGTTATCCACACCAAACTTGTTTTAGCCACAATAAAGAGGTGGATCACAACCTGGATTCCGTTTCTAATCTCTTCATCTTTGACCTTTGACTCAACCTAATCCACTTCTCTAACTTATTTGCATTTTGCTCCCTTTCATTTTTTCTATTCTCATTTCCCCCTCCCCTTTGCTTTCTTTTATTATTATATTATTATCATTTAATCACGGGTATGATGTAGTGCCGAATAATTAAATTATTTATTTATCGTTACTTTAAAAGTTATCAAATTATTGATCGGGAAAGTGCTTGGCAATGACTACAAGTTTTCATAGTTACCAAAGCAGTGTAGATGGACAAAGTGTATTTATTTAAACATATAAATATTTGTGGAGGTATGATTTGGATTGGATTGGATTGGTTAATTGTAAATGTATGGAAGTGTGGGGGTTGTAGAGTAGCGAATGTACCTATTATTACGTTGTGATTGTGGTGTAGGGGTATTGGGTAGTAAGTTGGTAGAATGTAGGATGAAAGTAATAGGTTTAGGTTTTGAGAAATTGAATTGAGTTAATAGAGAGAAGAGAAGGGTGAAAGAGACTGAAGAATGAAAAGAGGAGGGGGGCAATGGGTATAATAAATAGAGGAGTAAGATTTGAGGGAGAAAAAGTGGGACCCAGAGGTGGCATATTTGGTTTGACCAATCTTTTGGTGTTGGGGAAGCAAGGAGGGTTAGATTCCAAGTTAGATGGTAGCACACGTGTGGGGGAAGGAAGAGTCAGATAAGGGGCAGGGTATGGCAGAGCCAGTCCCTCTCTGTGCCTGTTGGGTATGTTCCTCTGTTTCATCTCATATAAGAGAAACCAAAGCGTGACATACCTAAAGAGAATTTGCAGACCCTTCACATTTAGCACAACTTTTATTAATATTAATATTTTATTTTTATTATCATTATTATTATCATCGTACCCTCTTCCACTCATCCATTACAAACGATGCCTGCAAGTTTAGAACCCTTGGATTTGGGGGTTCACATACCCTACCACTTCAGATGCCCAATCTCTCTGGAACTCATGAGAGACCCCGTCACCGTCTGCACCGGTCAAACCTACGACCGACCCAGCATCGACTCCTGGGTTTCCGCCGGTAACACCACCTGCCCCGTCACACGTGCCACTCTCACCGACTTCACCCTAATCCCCAACCACACTCTCCGCCGCCTTATCCAGGACTGGTGCGTCGCCAACCGCGCTTTCGGTGTCGAGCGAATCCCCACTCCCAAACAGCCCGCAGACCCCGCCCTGGTTCGCTCCCTTCTCAATCAAGCATCCTCTGATTCCGCTCCAAACCACCTTCGTCTCTCCTCTCTCCGACGACTCCGACAGCTCGCTCGCGACTCCGACAAGGACCGCTCTCTCATTTCCTCTCAAAACATCCGCCAGATCCTTCTCCCTATCACTTTCAACGCTGCGGACGAGTTGAAGCACGAGTCCCTCGCGCTACTCGTTTTGTTCCCCCTCGCCGAGTCCGAATGCGCCGCTCTCGCATCCGACTCCGACAAGGTTTGTTACCTCTCGCGGTTGCTCTCGCACAGCTCGCTTGAAGTCCGAGTCAACTCGGCCGCGTTGATTGAGATCGTCGTCGCCGGGACGCACTCGCCGGAGCTCCGCGCGCAGGTGAGTGATGTTGACGAAATCTATGACGGAGTCGTGGACCTGCTCCGCAGCCCGATCTCGTACCCGCGCGCTCTCAAGATCGGGATCAAGGCCTTGTTCGCGCTGTGCTTGGTGAAGCAGACTCGGCACAAGGCGGTGTCCGCTGGTGCGCCGGCGGTACTCGTCGATAGGCTCGCGGACTTCGAGAAATGTGACGCGGAGAGGGCGCTCGCCACGGTGGAGCTACTCTGCAGGATTCCCGTGGGATGCGCCGCGTTCGCTGGCCACGCACTGACTGTGCCGATGCTGGTGAAGATAATACTGAAGATATCGGACCGCGCGACGGAGTACGCGGCCGGAGCGTTGCTGTCGTTATGCTCCGAATCGGAGCTGTGCCAGCGAGAGGCGGTGACGGCGGGGGTGTTGACCCAGCTTCTTCTTCTGGTGCAGAGCGATTGCACGGAGAGAGCCAAGAGGAAGGCCCAGATGTTGCTGAAGCTTCTTCGGGATTCGTGGCCGCAGGATTGCATCGGAAATTCTGACGATTTTGCATGCAGCCAGGTTGTTGTGGTTCCCTTCTAACGATTTTTAATTTTTTGCTATTGTAATAATCTCCATAATTTTAGTGAAGAAAAAAGAAAATTAGATTCGAAGATAAGAAAAATGGACAGAGTTTGTGAAGTCGAAGCTTAATTAATTAGTCTTTTTGTCTAGATTGGTAAATAAATAGAGTTGTAATTCTATATTTAATTATTTTTCTTCTCTTGGTTTTGTATGTAAGGATTATTGTGATGAAGGAAAGCACAACGTTTGCTTCGTCAGAGTTTGTAATTTTTTAAGATGAAAAATATCAAAATAGAGCTAACTTTCTATTTTCTTTTTTTTCTCCTTTTCTCTCCCTTACCCTGTTTCAACTTTCTAGTTATATAGCATATGTTCAGGAATTTAATCGTGATCGAAATGGTTGGTTATTAGAATAGGTGAATATGCTTTACATTTGGGAACCTGGTTAATTATTAGGGGAATGGACACATTCACTGCCATTTGGTGAAGTACACGTTTCTGTTAGTTGCACAGGCACAAGTGTTTTTGACTTCCGAAGAACATCGTTTTAATAATCATTATGTTGGGGACTCTTCTCCATGGCTTCCACTGCTAACCTAAGAAGAAAAATTTAGCTTTTTTCTTCTTTTTTGTAAATATGCACTTTTTTTTGTGTGTGAATTTATGTAGCTTTTTCTGAAGCCTTTTTTCTGTACATCAATTTTGTTCTGGACAATACTGGGACCCCAATAAGATTTTTATTTTCTCCTCTTAACCCAGTTTATTGGTGAAGAATGATACGAGGATGGATGTGGCTTGAATTGGAATCTGTAAAAAAGGTAACGACAACCTATGTGATGGGGTATTTTGTAAGTGATGGGGGTATTTTATAATTGACAGAGGAAGAGTGTATAAGAAAAATAATTGAGAAGATAAAAGAATGTTAAAGTGAAACTACAGATGGTGCATTCCAATGGAAGGCTATCTATATAGGGGCATTACCATCAATGTATCAACTTGTAGTTGAACAGCGTATTAGTCTATGACTAAGAAGTTTGAGCAAGAACAAAACAGAGGGAACAGAAGGCTGCACGGGTTTGAAACGTCTTTGAATGAAAAAGAAAGAGGGGGCACATGTGAGGGAACATGGTGGGGTCAAGAGGGTCCTACTACAAGGACTGGGAAAATGGTTTATGTGGCTTACAAATAGAGGAGAGGAGGGTCACATGTTGGTGGGAATCAAACAATTGTATCACATGGGTGCTTGCTTATTTGTTATTCTCTTCACTCCTTTTTCAATATTTTTTGATGGGTACTGCTACAACTACTGGTGCTCACACATCACATGCCCAGCCTTGTTTCTGCTCCACAGTCCCTTACAGATAGAAATTTATTTTGTCTTCCAATCCAAGCTTGGGATATGTAGCACCCGGGACCCATCATCTACTGTCGCCCTTTTTAGCTTTTTCTAATTATCTTGTATTCCTCCTTTTGGGACACCCACCTAAGGGATGAGGTGATGGGCAACCTTTCCAGCGAGTTTTAACAGTAAATTAAAGTATTCCAAGTCAGAGATTGTGTATTGTATGTAAAGATACTTAGGGTGAGATTTCATTCATGATTCATCAGTGTCTTGCTGCTTTTGGGTTGTCTCCAAGAAAAGAAGTCAAATTGATATTTACATTGTTTCCCCTCTTAATGGGAGACGCATGATATCATTGATATTTTCTTTGTTCCTTCGCGTGCTTGATGTGTTGTTTTCAGCTGTCCTACAGTACAGTTAAATGCTTTCTGCAGACAACAATTCAAACACTGGCGTAAGGGTCTTCGTCCATAGTGAACAATGACGATTACTACTACCACCTGCTGAGCATGCCATGCATGTATTATTGGGTTCTTATGATTCAACCATCACTTTCACACACTATTGAACACAATAAAGTGAAAGACCACACGTGCTCCTCTTCACTGCTTTGTTTCTCAAGTTCACATTGACAAAATGTTGGCTGATTCCAATCGTGCACTTCCTGTTTACAGTTCAGAGACCAAGAGTGGAACTGTTGTTGTCAAGGACTACGAGTGTCCATGATGGTGACCATTTTTCCTGATAATACTATACACTAGCCTATTTTCATCTAACGTAACACTCTGATTTATATTTGGTTCCACTATTTTTTTTTTTGTTTTGTGAAATTGAGGACAGCTTGCATCTCTTATGGTGATAAAGTTCATGCTTCTACATGACTACTAATAAATAAGGCAACTAGCCAGAGAGTCTATTTGTGGTTTTGACAGACAACTAAATTCAATTGGGTTACTCTGTAGCTCACTTAGATTCGGACCAAATTATTTGGGGGACTTCCTTATGCAACCAACGTTTTTCTTCCTGCACTTTCAAACTATACATAATGCCTCATTTTACCCTTCTCTATTTTGTTGTTAAAATAATTTATAATAAAATTATTTATATTCTTTCCTGAATGACTAGTTTGGTACATGTTTCTCGTATTCGGTGACATATTTTGGATTGCTCATTTAAGTAAAAAACGATATGTTTGACAACTTTTTTTATAATATTTTGATACGTGAAATCTTAGATATTGCTAAGGTTTCTTTTTTTAGAAAGTTTTGAATAAGACATTTTTTAGCATAGTAATATCAAGCTTATTTTAGTATTCAAATGATCTTTTTATTATATTTTTTTTTCTTCAAGATTTTGTTTATTTATAGTTTTTTTTTTTTGAGAAATGATTGTTAGATAGAGAGATTGACTTCATGTAGAGTTGGTAGTCTTTTGGGTGAGAAGTCAGACTTAAATCTACTTTACAAATGTATGGTGCTTTGTTATTAGCTTTAGCAAAATGTCGCTTGTATGATATGTCAGAGCAGAAGTCTTCAAGGGAAACATTTCCAAATATTCTTTATTTCAACATCTTTTTCTTGTGTGCAGTGATTTTGATCAAGTCTTGCTGTTTTTGTGATTTGTACAAATATCAAGGTGTACAAACATCGAAACACTTTATCTTACATGCATTAAATATTTGAATATTGATAAATGTTAAGATATATAGCATGTTAAAAACATTTTATGATATGTCAACTCATTAATAAATGCATCGTTTAATTAGGCATTCAACACATATGATCATTAGATGGTGTAAAGCATTAGAAAAGTTGTTTGTAATTGATAGCCTTTAGCGATTATTCTTTAGGCGATTCATTTTATAAGACGCTTGCTTGAGTAAACATTGTTTTAAGTGAAACATACTTTAAGCTTTAGTGTTAAGAAAGAGATAGACACTTTTATTCATAAAACGCTTGCTTGTAAGACATTGTTCGTTTAAACATTTAGATGTTATTTGTTAAGCATTGTTTGTTGCTCATATTATCTATTGGATGATTCATCAAGAAAGACATTTCTTTTTATTAAACGTTGTTTACAAGGCATTGTTCATTAGACAACATAGTCTAGAAAATGTTGTTATAAGCATGTTTTCGTTTAATAAAGGTGTTCCAAAATATTTTTCTCTTAGATGTTATTTCTTTAAAAATCTTTCATATAGAGCAATATTTCGTTTAATGCTTTTGTTAAACTTCAAAACTTAAATTGTTAGACGGTTTATTCTCTAGACGATCTTGTCTTAATAAATGTATCTTTCAATTATCACAAAAAGATACACATTAGAATTTTCATATAAATCAATCACACTCAAATATAATAAACATTTAAGTTGTGTTCACTTCTGTGTATTTAATGTTATAGCAGAAGGAATGGTAAGTGATTTACATCTTCTTATATGAGGATTTGTGCATGAGTGTGAGCGACGATTTGCGAGATGTGTAAGATATACTATCTCGATATGTAGAAGAAATTTGCAAGCAAAGATAGTAGATGGTGGATTGTTGCGTTTTGTTCTCTACATGTCCATGGATTTGCAAGAGAGAAGAAGGTTTTGTGGTAGGTTGGAATCAATTCCAAAATCGATTCCATGACTTGATGGAACCAATTCTAGGTTGGTTTATTTTATGGAAAAAAGTTAATGTGTTCATATTTATTATATATATATATAATAATAAAATAAATATAAGGGAAAAAAATAATATTATATTTTAACCTATTAAAATATTTTTTTATCCATAAAGTATTTCATAAATTTTTATAAATTTTATCTCAACTCATGTACTTTCCCTTTTAAATCATTTAAAAGAAATACACAAATTTTATTCTCAAATTTATTCAAATTTATCTGTTACTCTTCATCAATTATAAGTGAATATGAATACTTATTACCATTAATAATTAATAATTTAATAGTTATTAAAATAAAACTAAGTAATATACAATAACTAAGTTCTCGGTATTTTAAAGCAACTAACATTGCTGAAGAATAAACAAATTAAATTCATACGGTTGAATGGATTCTTATGGTATCCCACTCATAAAAGGCTACAAACTCATGATAAAGATTGTTAACTAACAAAGGTTGAGTTTGCACATGCTTGAACCACACACTGCACCAGAAGAAAACTAAACATATGAAACCAACCATCCCAGTTTAGGCATAAAAGGTTTTGTAAGATGATGTGATACTATAAGTTTGTATCATCCAAAACTTTAAGAGATCCATGGCATAATTTCTTCAGCAGCTTTCCTGTAAGTTTCCTCCATTGAATTTGCATCCGAAGCTTGTTTTCCCTGTACCATAAACAATTCAATAAGTTGATAAATTTAACTAAGAATATGTTAGTAAAAGATTTAAAAAAGAAACACATATTTTCATAAAGTAAAAATAATTTATTTATAAATTAGTAAAATCTCTTTCAAATATTTTTATTTAAATTTCATTTTAGACACAATTATCAACTCGATTTACTCTCTTGGTGTTTTTGTAATTGTAATATTTAATTCATATTAATTGTAATATTTAATTTATAGAAAATATAAATTTTGGTAAGTTTCGTGTACTTTATTAAAAAATATTTATTTTATAAAATAGAAAGTATTATGTTTTTTAATTTATTTGTTTTAATTTTTACTTTTATGTTTATTTAACAAGTCAATCTTAGTTAATTTATTTAAATTTAAAATAAGTGTTTATGAAGTAAATAAGTAAAAAACACTTATTTAAGAAAAAAATCAAAATTTACTTATTAAAAAATTATAAAACTGCTAGATTTAAAATAAGAAGTAGAGAGATACATAAACAGAATAAAATTGACTTATTTAATTAAAAAATGGTGTTTTAAAATATAAAAAAGAAAATAGGTATTTTAAAAAGTCATACTTTAAACGTAAGAAAAGGCATTTAGGGGCGTAACATAGTCCTTAAACACGCATTGAGAAATTATGAATAAGAAACATAGATGTATGGTGGGAATGAAGTTTAAAACTTACATGGACTTGAATCATGCATGTACTTCCATTTCCATTGGCCGAAATGGTTGCAGAAATGAGTTCTATGTTGTGCTTTTCAAGCACAGAAGCAATGTTGGTCATGAGTCCTGGCTTATGCACTGAGCAAATAGAGAATTGAGCTTCATTTCCACGAATGTTCAGGACCATGTTTGAAGCAGCCCAAGTTTTATCAAAACCTTTCTGCTTCTCAGACACTGAACCCGCACCAGAACTCGTTCCCATAATTTGTTTCAGAACATGTTGTGCCCTTTCTTTTTTCTTTCTCTCTAGCTTTTCCAGAGTTTCCTGCAGAACTTTTATGTAGTCCACTGCTTCGTTCACTACGGTTGCTTTATCAGCCTAAGAAGTAGCATATCAGAACCATCTCAGAATAACATTCTAACCTTAACTTTCTCACTTGTCCTCAAGTGGGACACACACACAGTAATGGCTCTTTTCTTTTAATACATTAAAAACTATCACTTTAGAGTTCTATCTGTTTTCTGATCATTAAATACTTATACTCGATGAAACATTTGTCTATCAGTTATAACAATATATATAGAGTATTGAACAAGATGAACATTTATAAAGAATACATTACTTGAAGTAAAATCAGTCTAAACACAAACAACACCTGATGTAATAGAAACATATTTCATGTAAAAGCTGAACTATACACTGATGTTTAAGAGTTAATATCCAAATGCATTGAATCACTAAGCATCTGACCGAACAAATTTTCTAGGATATTAGTACAATGTGTTAAACGCTATCAAAAGATATATAACTATCTGATATGTCAAACATGTCCAAGACATAAGACATATAAAGTGTCAAACACTATAGAACCCCTAACAGAGTGTCTAATCACCATAGCGCTTGAACAAAATAATAAAGCGTATGAAATTCAAGCTTTGTTAAACATTACTAACCGATATACTTAAGCTTAGATGGCCTTGTGATACAAGAGCTTAAAAGATCACATTATCTAAGTATAACACATCAAACACTTTACCTTCAAGTAATGTTCTTATCAAACAATGTTGACATATTCCAAAATGTTTTAAACATGCAATGTGCAAAATGACCATTAACATTTAAAACATTTAATGGTGTACAAAAAAGTGTTTTGATTGCATACTTTGCTCTTGTTGTCTCTACAGGTAATGTCAATAATAAGCTTTATACAAAAGCGCAACACAAAGGACAGAAAGACGTTGAGAGATAAAAGGACATTATTGGAATGTTTCCTAAAAGCCTTTAAATTTGGAAAACTGTATAAGTTACTCAAGAAAGAAAACACTGATAAAACATTATCACCCTAAAACATAGACTTGAGTCTGACCAGTTACTTAAAGAAGGCCATGAAGTCTATCTGAAGTCAACTTTATGTCCAATGGTCATTTCTCAAAAGGGTTATATAAAGAAGATTCACAGAACTTGAGGTTGTTGAAGTTGAAGAAGGTGAAAGTAGACGAGAGAAGATGAGAGAAAGAAAGAGAAAATATACAAGAAATATCATTAACTCTACTCTACCTCAAAGTTTATATCATTTGAAGCTCTTCAACCTAACAAAAAGAACATCACAATTTCACAAATTATATTGTATTGTATTGATCTCTCTTTGAGAGTTCCTTAATTTGCACTTGTAATCATACACTGATTGTGTTTTTAAATTTTGAAGAGAACTAAAACACTTGTATTGAGCGAAACGTGTTAAGACAAGAATATCTAAAGAGAATAAACATCTCAAGTTTTAAGGTTTAACAAACAATAATGAACAAAATATTGTTTAGAGAAGAATAGCATTTGGTCAATGAGCACAACAAAACATTTTTATTAAATGCTCATAAGACAAACTATGACGTGTCAAATATAAAAGATTAAACAACATATTGACAAAAAGACGTCTGGTGAAAGAAGGCATAACTGTTATGTATTATATCAATTGTCACTACTTGAAAAAACTCAGACTTGCACTAAACACTTATTTTACGAAACATGCTTTAACACTATATCAACATATAGATCATTCAATGCATGTACATATTGTACACTTATTTCTGTTATGATTTTCTATTAAGCTTTCTATTATGATTTTCTTTTAGGTTTTCTGTTATGATTTTCTGTTAGGTTTTTTGTTATGATTTTCTATTGCTTGTATTTTTCCTTTATATTCAAGCATGTTTCTCTATTGTAAAACAACTAAGTTCTCATACTTTCCATAAAATATTTCTTTTCAAGTTTTCTCTCCTTTGTGTTTTATTAAACACTCACATGGTATTAGATAAAACACCTTCCGTATTTACCTTCTCTTTGTTGTTGTTTCACCCATGACAAGTTCTACTCCCCCTCATGATCACCTTACAAATCACGTCAGTTCTGTAGAGTTGGGTTTTCTAGTATGGTTGACACTGATTCATCTATTGCTATTGATCTTTCTACCGTGAGATGTTAAGAGATATTATGCTATCAATATTAAAATAAATTGTATTTGCCACATAAAGTGTTACATAAGGTATTAGATATATAATTGATATCTTCTTTCATATTTCTGTTATGATTTTCTATTGGTTGTATTTTCCCTTTATATTCATGCATATTTCTCTATGTAAAATAACTTAGTTCTCATACTTTCAATAAAATATTTCTTTTCAAGTTTTTTCTCTTTTGGGTTTTATCAAACACTCACATGATATCAGATTAAACACCTTCCACATTTACCTTCTCTTTGTTATTTCACCCATGGCAAGTTCTACTTCTCCTTCTCATCACCTTACAAATCAAGCCAGTTTTGTAGGGTTGAGTTTTGTTAGTATGGTTGACACTGATTGATCTTTTGCCATTGATCTTTTTGCCGTGAAGAATGACAAAATTCATGCTCTCTTTGGTTTCTCTAAAAACTAATATGAAGCTATTTCTGCCTTCCTATAAAAGTCACAAAATGCTTTTTCTTCTGCCACTATTTTTAGTCAACATATTGTACAACACTCATATCAATACCTTTTAGATGATTGAAGCAATTAAAAAAAACATCAATAATTCTTTAGTTTCTTGGTTTCTCTAGTTTCTTGATTCTCAGTTTCTCAGTTCTCTAATTTCTCGACTCTCCATTTTCTCGATTCTCTAGTTTCTTAGTTCTCTAGTTTCTCGGGTTTCAATTTCTCGATTTTTTGGTTTCTTAATTTCTTTAGTTTCTCAGTTATTAAATATTGTCATTCTCAATATTATTGATTCTCATTATCAATACTCTCGTTATCAATACTGTAGATTCTTGTTTTTTTTTCAAAGTTCAATTTTTTTCAAGATTCTCAAGTTCTGATGTTTCTCAAATTTCTCGAGAATATCAAAATTTTCAAGATTCTCAAATTTCAAAATTTTCAAATTTCTCAAGATATCAAGATTCTTTCATCCTACTACATTTCAAAAATGCTACTTTCAAGTTAAGCCTTCATAATTTTCATACCCACCTTGAAACCGGGTGTTATAAATATTTTATATCTTCTTTCCGTTTTTTATTATAATTTTCTATTAAGTCTTTTATTATGATTTTTTTGTTTTGATTTTTTGTTGCTTGTATTTTTCTTTTATATTTAAATATATTTTTCTATTGTAAAATAACTAAGTTTTTATATTTTCGATAAAATATTTCTCTTTTAGTTTTCTCTCCATTGTGTTTTATCAAACCCCACATAAGGACTCGTGTTTGATATATATAATATATATTTGTGCGTACCCTTTATTCGGCCTCTTTTGCGGAGAAAATATGCATTAATTATTTTTTTAAGATCTGTTCAAATTATTTGTTATGGTCATAATTTAATTTAACCGTCATCATAGGTAGTATTCCTTTAAAAATTATTCCTAGAAATCAATAAAAGAAGAGTATTATTCAATGCTCTTATAGTATTCGTATTAAGTTATTCTTACTTTGTCAATAGAATGTTTATAATTATAATGAATACAAGAATATCATATAATCTCAATATATGGAGATAGGGAGCAATAATACACTAAATAATTTGAAGGATAGGCCCATAATGTTAATTATATGTTTAGGCTTACAATCAATGATTATGTAAGAAGAGTGTTTCATCCTACACCTCCAAGATCTCATCTGCACCTCCAAAAATTCCACTTTTAGCCTTCTGACATCTCATCATTATCCTACACCTTTAACTTTATAAAAAATTTTATTTTTAATTTTAATAAACATATTTTATTTTATTATATTCTTCTTCTCGTTAAAAAACTCTACACCACCTTAATAATAATTAAATTTAAAATTCTAATATTATTTAATATATTTTATATTTTAATAATTATTAAAATATAATTGATATTATGATAATAGTTATATTAAAAATATAAAAATAAAATAATTAAAATAAAAATAATAAAAAAAAATAAAATTATACTAAATAAAATATTTAATATATCAAATATATTAAATTATATTAAAATATTAAATTAAATTAAATAATTATTAAAATTTAAATAATAAATAAAATTTTAAAACTATTATTTATCAAATAACAAATAAAATTATATTAAATAAAATATTAAATTATATTAAAATATTAAATTAAATTAAATAATTATTAAAATTTATATACAAAATGAAATTTTAAAAACTATTCTTTATCGGATATGGATATCCGATTCTTAACTCATCCGATATCTATATCCGATTAACTAATTTTTCAAAATTTTGTTTTTTTAAAATTTTAATAATTATTAAAATTAATTTAATATTTTAATATAATTTAATATATTTAAATATATTAAATATAATTTTAAGTATTATTTTTATTTTCATTTTTATTCTTATTTTAGTTATTATTTTTCAATTTTCTTATAAAATTATTTTAAAAATATAAATTATATTTATTAATTATTAAAATATAAAAATATAATAAGTAATATTATAATTTTTATTTAAGTTTAATATTTATTAAATTTTAAATAAAAAACAAAAGTATTAACATATTTTATAAATTTTAATATATAAATAAGTTTTTAAAATTTTCATTTTTATTTAAAATTTAATAATTATTTAATTTATTTTAATATTTCATTATAATTTAATATATTTCAATATATTAAATCCAATTTATTATTATTATTTATTATTATTATTATTATTTTTATTTTATTTTAATGTTTTTAATATAACTATTATTATAATATAAATTATATTTTAATAATTATTAAAATATAAAGTTATTTTAAATAATATTTAAATTTTAAATTAAATTAAATTAAATTATTATTAAGATAGTGAAGATTGTTTTTAATAAAAAAGAAAAAAATGGAAAATATTTATTAAAGTTAAAAATAAAGTTTTGAAAAAGTTGGAGGTGCAGGATAAGATGCCAGAAGGTTAAAAGTGAAATTTTTGGAGGTGCAGGATGAGATCTTGGAGGTGTAGGATGAAACACTCATGTAAGAATGTAACAAGAGATTACTTTTTTTTTTCAAGAAAGGGATTTTTTTCACTTTTTTAAGGTACATTTTTTTGTTGATAAAAATAAAATTATTAAATATTTAAAACCTTGAGTAATGAAATATATACCTTTGAAGGAAGTTGCGGAAGTAAAGCACTAAGATCATCGAACATTTCTTTCATTTTCTTTCTTCGGCCTCTTTCGATGGATAGATGCATTTCATTATTAGTTTCCGGATCGTAGGACTCTTCACCACTAGTAAGAATTTTCTTCTCATTTTCATCAACAACATCATCATTCGACATCGTATTCACAACAAGGTTTTGGTTTGTTTTAATTTCACTGGAACGATTAGAACTAGAAGAAGTATCTGTATGATTTTCCAATAAGAAATCCATAAGAAATAAAAGCTGATTTTGTGGCTAGAAAGTGTGGAGAGAAAGAAATGAGGAGTTTGAGGTTAGGGAGAAAGATTGAAGAATGGTTTATTTATACTAAGGTGGCTAAGTTTGCCAAGGTACAAAGACAAAATATAAATGTCAAAATTACTAAGAACAACCCAAAATACATTCGTAAGAACATGGCGTTACGTTGAATTATATTAAATACATTAAATATATAGTTTAATGTTGTGTACTTCAATCTATCCTCATATCCCACCACATATTGACCCACTTGCTTCTTAGGTTTGGCTTCATTTATTTCATTCTTCAAAAATATAGTTTTTTTAATACTATGAATATATTTAATACATTTTATCACATTTCTCATCATTTTGAAACTTCAAATATTTTGCTCATATTATTAAGATAGAGGAGTAGCAATAAAAAAAAATCATTTTACATGTAATTCTGAATTTTTTTCTTCTTTCCTTTCCACTTTTTTTCAATATTTTTTTGTCTAAATCCTACCCGATAATAAATTTGAAAGCTTTAACAATTATGATGTTAACAATTATTTTGATCAAAATTCTTATATTGGGCATATAAAATGTATTGAATTTTCTTTATCTTTCTGTTTTCTTCTCAATATTAAGTTTTTTTTTCTTTTTTATCAGCATCGTATTAAGTCTTTAACCTCTTTACAAGAAAAACTTTTCTTTATTGTCCATAAAGATATATGATAAAAACAATAAAAATTATTTTTGTTCTCCTTTTTTATTATAATCTATATTTATTTGGATGTATTTAATACTTTAACGTTATTTGGATGTATTTATATAGTAGACAAAACAAGTTGTTTAGTTTTGAAAATTTTTAAAACTAAATTATAATTAAATTTATTAAGAACAAAAACTATTTAGCATTAATTAGATCGAGCCAAATCAATACGTATCGAAATTTGAGCCTAATTAATTTATATTAAATATTTAGAAATTAATCCAAACTGAAAGTTAAAATAAATTTCTCTAAACCTAAGGTTAAGATATCCAACTTGAATTCAGTAAAACAATTAAGTTTTCGTTAAAATAGAAATTAAATTGTTTTATCCAATTAAAAGAATTAAAATTTAAGATATTTTAATTATTTCATCTAAATAAAATATTTAAAAGATGAAAAAAATTTTAATTATAAGTAATCCAAATACTATATATTTTAATTATTTAAAATTATTGAAATTTCTTGTAAAAAAAGACACGAAAGTTAATATAAAAAATACTGTTTTATTTAAAAACACAACATTAAAGTTTCAATGATAGGAAAGAATGCGAGAGAGGGAAAAAAAGTGAAAAGAGAGATTCTTTAAATAAATTAAAAGAAAATATAAAACGATAAAAGATCAAATAATTTTATTTTTCATTAAAAACTTTATTTATTATTTTTAATAACATTTTTGTAATTATTTATTATTATAATAATATAACATCACTCCTAATTTATTACGAGTTACGTTATTCTGACTCATAATTAATTATATATACAAAAATACTTCAAAATATTTGTTATTTTGACAATATAATTTATTATATATGTAGTTTAATTTAATTGTGTTTTCACTTACAAATCACAATGTAACTGTTTCCATAAATTTCAGCGAAGGAACTAAAAATATTTGCACAATGAAATCTACACAAAAACTATTCATACGTATTAAATCCACCTTACAATATTAGTTTTATTATGTTATAAAATTATTAGTTATATTATATATTTAAAAGGTAAAAATATATTTATTTATTTGAATATAAGAAATATTTTTTTATAAAAGCTTTCCTGTTTTAACTTCATTGTAATTCAATATGCAAAAAAAACCATCCTTATAGAAAGCATTATTCACCAAATGCATCCATAAAAATGTGAAACACTCACAAATGGTCCTTAAGACAAAAATTCCAAAATAGTTCCAAAAGCTAGACTATGTTAGAAAAAATAGTTTTTTCTTTTGTTAACTTGCTTTGAAAACTTTAATAAGTTAACTTGTTGTGAAAAAAATGTTTAGGAATAAGTTAACTTCTTTTGTTTTGCAAAGGGGAGTAGTAGCATTCAACTACGTTAATAAATTATTAATATAGACCAAGATACAAATTTAATAAACTTTTTTTCTTAAAATATAGCTTTGATGGGTATGACATTTTTATACAATTTTTTGTTCCAACACTTCCTTTAACTAAGCAAGATCGTTAATGATAATTAAAACCAAAATAAACTACTTTTATAACCTAAAATATTGACAATTCTACTTTGGATTCACGATTTTGAGAAAATAGACTATGTGCTAACAAAATAAAACAATTCTACATAATAGTCCAATCTGATGGAAAAAATGTATAAAAAGTTTTGTTTTACAAAAATTACTTTAGAATCATACCATCAATATTTTTTCATCGATGGATAATATAAAACATTTTATACTATTCATAACCATTAACTCCACGATTATATACTTTAAACGAATTGAAAAGTTCCTTTTAATCTATGTTTGTTTTTAATGTGAGTACAAACTTTATTTGTCTTAAGTTTTATGTACTTATATCATGAATGATATATCTTTATTTTGACTTAATTATCTTCTAAGTCTTCGTAGGACTAAAACAAATATGAAGATCTAAAATTAATACTACTTTTTAGGACTACATATTAATTACAAAATCACAATTACAAACGTTGAAAATAAATTTAAATATTTTATTCATTGATTTTGGATAATAAACATATATATGTAGTTTAAACCTTAAACAACAATATTTGAACATATATTCATAATAGCTGAAGTTAAGCCACAAAATCCCACTTAGTTTTAAGAAAAAGTAGTAATTACATAAACAGATAATAATAATAATAATAATAATAATAATACTAATACTAATAATAATAATAATAATAATAATAATAATAATAATAATAATAATAATAATATAAGTGTTTCGATCCAAAGGTTTAAGCGATCCATAGAAGAATCTCTCCGGCAGCTTGCCTGTAAATTTCTTCCACTGAATTTGCATCCAGGAACTGATGTGAAGCTCGTTTTCCCTGAATCATCAAAAACTTCATATAAGTTAAAGTAACCCTAATTTCATGTTAATATAGAATGCTTGTGTATTAGAAAAAAGAAGTATAAGAAAAATGTTGAATTCTTTTAAAGTAAATGTGTGAATGCGTGACTCTTTTTTTTTTTTTATTAAAGCTACAGTAATTAATAAATTTAAAAAAAAAATCATTTTTAATAATTTGGAAATTGCGTGTGAATAATTATAAACGTTTAGTTTTCTACAGAAATAATAAATGAAAAGTGCATAAGAGTTTGAAACTTACGTGAGCTTGAATCATGATTGCATTTCCATTCCCAAGGCACGAAATGTGGGCATATACAAGCTCTATCTTGTATTTATCAAGCACAAAAACTATGGTGGACACGAGACCTGGTTTATGGGCCGCGCAAATGCAGAATTGGGCCTCATCTCCACAAACATTCAAGACCATGTTTGAAGAGGCCCACGTTTTATCAAAAGCTACGGGCTGCTGCTGTGCAGGGAATAAAAGTGCGTTTGAAGAAGTTCCCATAATCGCGTTCGAAAAGCCGTAATTAGAAGAAAGTCCCCGAGCAGTGAACATGGACGGTGATGACTCATTCCAAAACGTGGGCCCACATCGGACCCTTTCTTCTTTCTGCTTCTCAAGCTTTTCCAGGGTTGTCTCAAGATTTTTGATGTAGCTCACTGCTTCATCCACGACCGTTGATTTATCCGCCTGCAAAATCATGATCGAACACCGAAGCACCTTAGAGAAAGAGGGAAACGAAGTAACCTAAGAATGAAAACGAATCCGATTGAAAATATTTGACCTTAGAAGGAAGATGGGGAAGCAATGCATGAAGACTAGCGAACATGTTTTTCATTTTCTTTCTCCTTTCTCTCTCAGTCCATATATGCATTTCGTGATCAGATTCGCGACTCTTTTCAGCATTTCCTTCTGCACTGCTAACTTTGTTGAGCTCTCGATTTCGCTTCTTATTCATGAGACCTTCGACCTTTTCATTCTTCTGCTTTTGTGAATTCGTTTTTTCCCACAATAAGTTCGTATCATGCAACAAACTTTGATCTTCTGACATGAAGAGCATGACAGATTGAGAGAGAAGAAAAAAATTAAGAGCAGATTTGATAAGCAGAAGAATGGAGAAGACACGTTTATATACAAGTGAGAGAGAGAGCTTACAGCTGAAGATGCAAGAGAGATATGAATGATGATGATTAACCATAACACAATGCAGTTACTTTGCTTCACAACAAATATATTAACATCATAATTATGCTAAAATACTATACCTCAGGCTCCTGTTAGATATGTTAATTACCATGATTTTAGAAACACTTTCATTTAATTTATTTCATTCTTTAATATATATATATATATATATATATATGTGTGTGTGTGTGTGTGTGTAATTTAATTTTTGCTGATATAAATGCAATTTTAATAAATTATATTATATCTATTATTGAGAGATGTAAATAAACTTTGGCGTCAATGAAGCCAATAACAATTTATCTTTTAGGTGTAAAGAGGTTATAAATTATTTTTTCTTTATTGGATATTTTGTTT